>NC_081346.1:18930484-19120578 GCF_029784015.1 Lycium ferocissimum | reverse complement strand
AAATCAACTTTAGATAATAACTTTAATTACCTTAGGTGCCCTAATTCACCGTAAATAATTAGGTGGCGACTCCTTAGACTTTAATTAACCCCGGAATTACCCGGATGTTGTAAACTATTTTGACCCCGGTTAAAATAGGGTATGACAGATGATGTCCAGGTCACAGAAAGGCTAACTTATGAAGAAGTGCCTATTATCATCTTTGGATAGGCAAGTACGAAGACTTCGTAATAAGGAAATAGCTTCAGTCAAAGTCTTATGGCGAAATAACAATCGAGAAGAAATGACTTGGGAAGCGGAAGAGAAGATGAAATCCACATATCCGCATTTATTTCAGCCCCCAGAAGAGATATATGATGAAACCTCGAGATGATAAGGTATGTATGCTTTTCTTTTATGCACATGGGTCGTGTGAGGCCAGTTTATATTGCTATTGTATTGTGGCCCTGTGAGGCAATGATATTATGGGTTGTTGTGACAGGATGATATCGCCATATTACAGGGAAAACTCTGGCGAAATATTTCTAGAATTTCGATGACTTAACATTCGAGGACGAATGTTCTAAAAGGGGGGAAGAATGTTACACCTCGAAAATTCCCCCTTGGCGTACAGTGAATAGACTAACGGGGGGTATGACGTATACGAGGTTTAGACAAGTAAGAAATAGTATGTGATGGTCCTAATTAAGATTTCCAAAGATATCCAAGTTAAGGAGAGAAAGTTGTTAAGGAAAGCGAGTTATAAGTTGAGTGTATCGGATAAGAATTACGAGTATTAAGTTAATAATGTCTTAATGACACCTTGAGGAAGAGGTATTACGTCCCTTAGAATGGTATTGAAGTAAGGAACAAGTGTTAAGAAGGTTCCATAAGGATCGGAGATCAAACGAGTCGACGAAACAACTCTCGAAAAACTGGGCAAACATACGGCCAGACATACTGGCCGTATAAAAGCTACGGACCGTATGTCCAGCCCAGAATGTCATGTTCCACTGGACCAAATATACGGTTCAACATACGGTCAGTAGAAATTATACGGACCGTATGTTGGTCCGTATATCTTGGTCGGGCCTGAACTCATTTTATATAAGGGACCTCTTTTCCATTTCATTTCATTTCATCTTCCACCTCCACACTTCAAGAAAGCTCTAGAACATTTCCATACACTTCAATCACAAGAAAACCATAGAAATCAAGGATTAACAACAAGGATTGAGGAGAATCAAGTGTATGAAACCCATTAAAAGTCATTCAAATTAAGAAAACCCAAGAGAGATGAAATAGGATTTTGGTGCGAGAAGTGTAATATCATTCAAGGCCTATTCCTCCATCATCTAAGGTGAGTTTCATGACCTTTTCATGTTATTTGAAGTATTAATAAGTTGAAACACATGGATTGTAGAAGTGTATAGCAAATGGGTCATCAAATGTGTGAATAGTATTATTATTGAGTAGTAGTTGGATTGAATCATGGAAATGGATATGTTGATGTTATAAATACGTTATAAATGATATTTAGAACATGAAACAAGCATTGGATACGAAAGAATGCGATAGTGAACTTTGGCCATAATTATGGAGAATTGGGATGAAATTGTGAAATGCGAATAAGGTGAATGAATGACGATGGTTGTTAGTAATATCGTGATTGTCGTTATGAATGTTGGGAGTTGATATGGAATATGGCGGAAAGTAGTATAAACAAAGGAAACGCTGCCCAATTTTCTTTAGCCTTAAGAGGCACATTCTTGTAATTGACCTAGCTAACGACGTTACGAATTCCCTTGAAGGTATAAACGAGTGCATTAAAGGAGAACGAGCAAGCAATAGAGTAGTTAAGCGATAAAGGTATGTGAGGCTAATCCTTTCTTCCTAAGGCATGAATTCTATGTATGCATTTTCTCCTCCCCTATGAGATTCCTATCTCCAAGAAAGTTAAAAGGTCCTCGCTCATGAATAGCTATACGAGATAATAGATATGAGATGAATACGATAATGATGATAGTAAGCTAAAGTCTAGAGATGCTATAGCCTATGATATGATGCTCTTAAGAAGCTAATGATGCTATATATACAATCTATTGATGTTGATCATCGTGCACACTCACCTTATGCTTGTTCCTTCAAGGTGAGGCAGAATACTTACGAATGTTTCATAATGACATCGGGGGTCCATGACCTTACGTCGCCCCGATAAAGTATGATTATCTATGAGTCTTATGCATGTATTGATATAAGTATATTATGATGAATATACCATGATGAGCATGATGTAATGAGTATATGATGATATCACACCGCGCCTGTATGGCCGGGCAGTCACCGCTGAGGCGGGCAGCGTATACACCATGGCCAAATGGCATGGGCAGACACCACTAGTAGGCGGCATGAGATGATACCCCGGACGCGGGAGGCCTGGACGCAGGCTAATGCTAATGCTAATGCTAATGTTATTGATTATCACACCGTACCTACATGGTCGGGCAGCTTATTCATATATGTATATATGATATGATGACGAGTATGAAAGTAAGCCAGCATGTATTACTTCCTTTATGATTCAGTCATTCACAGATTGCTCTTCATTGATGCCTCCTTATTTCATTGATGTCTCATTACTGTTTATGCCTTAATACTCAGTAAAATATTCGTTCTGACGTCCTTTTCTTCGGACGCTGTGTTCATGCCCACAGGTAGACAGGGAGGTGATCCAGATTCATAGGAGCTAGCAGCTGATTTGAGAGCACTCCATTTTCCGGAGGTGCCATTGATTATTCTTTTGGAACATATGTGTGTGTATTCATGTTGGGCACGACGGGGTCCTGTCCCGTCTATATGTCTAGTACTCTAGTAGAGGCTCGTATATACGCAGTGTGGGTAGCATAGTCCCATGGCTTTTATGTATATGCATGTATATCTTATTTTAATAGCCGAAGGGCTTATGTTTATAAAGCAAATATGTTTCGGATAATGATAGTTTTATATGATTATGAGCATATAGTATGAATGAGAGCAGATGGGCAGTAGAATGAGCGGTGTTCGGTGGTTAGCCCCGAATACCCGTCGCGGCCCGTAGCCCGGGTCGTGACAGGCTCTCAAATGAGAATAACATGGAGGTTGATCATACAACAGTTCATAAGGAGTTTGTTGTTGAGGAGGGGAGATGGAAACCTATTAATCAAATAAGTGGCAGTAAGAATACAATAAATTCCATCTTCAGAATTCCAAATAAGTGAAAAATATTTGGTCTTCATGGCCAAACGCCTACTAAGAGCATCCAGCATGGTAAGTAACTTTTTTTTTTTTTGGTATACTTTTCATGTGACATTATTCACATACACCTAATATTTATGTGATACTATATCGTTATTAATTACTCTGTTTCAAATAAGAATGACAGAAAACACTGTAACAATACATAAACAAAGTGCTCCAAATCAACAAGAAGGAAAGGCAATTTATTAAGAAATCCATGCTAAAATAGTATATGCTTAGCAGGGGTTTATTTAGAAAGCTAATATGCTAGTAAAACATAGTAGCTGCCGGTTCACTTATTAGAGATCTAGCCATGATACTATATACAGCAGGCATTATATTGTGAACTAGACTTTTTGGAACATCCAAGTAAGACCTGGGCCATTCACAAGAGCCAAACGCCTCTTTCCATTTTGGTTAACCTGACCCACTTCTTCACAAGGAATGTAAATATGGGGACATGGACAAGTAGAGGAACCAGGAGGGCAATGTGGACAGGGAGAAGGGCAATACAACAACCTGTAACCAAAAAGTGGTGCTTTCGCTTTCTCAATCGTGAACCGACTGCTATCATGTTGTCCTATGGTTCCACCAGTCTCTAACAATCTCGCCCCTACAGATGGATCCTTGTCCCCGACTTTCCAAACTGTATATTTAGCACACAGGTTGGAAGTTGTAATGTCGAATTGGATGCTAATGAGTTGGTTTTCAAAGATACCTGGCCCAACATGACCAGATGTAATGAATTTAACAGGTGTACCCCTAGGGCCAACATCGGAGTTGTAACGGAACACGCCGTCTGCACAAGGGGCTTGTGAATTAGGGGAGGATCCTAGGTACACATCACCACCTGCTGCGCCCCTAAAAGTGGAAACAATACGGTAACTTGCACCAGGTTGAAGTGCTTCACCGTTCGTGTCCAGTACCTGAGGGCGTGGAAGTTGATTATCAGATGTAGCAGTGGGTAATTCAATGGGATTTTCGGAAGTGAAAGTTGATGAAAAGGCAACAATGGGAAGCAAACAAAGAGATAAGAGGAATAGACACTTCGTCATGTTTAAGCTACTGTTTTGCTTGCTAGCGATGAGTTGTGCTCCTCTACTAATGAAGCCTTCTATTTATAGAGTGACCCTCATATATTCAATTTCTTGCCACGTTTTAAATTTGAGTATCAATTATTGTTCCGTCCATCTGTGTAAGTTTTGCACATTTACATATTTTTCTATTTCTACTATTAACTATATAGAACTATATAGACCCGTGCTTCATCGTCCGTCGTCCATTAAAAAAAAACAAAAAAGTGTGGGCTCATACTAAACACCAACTAATATTTTTTTTAAAAAAAAAGTGGAACCCCCCATCTCCAAACTCACTGGAAAAAAAAAAGTAGATCCCATATTAACGAAATCAAGCAATATCAAAAAAAAAAAGTGAATCCCATATTAAAAAAATAAATAATGTCAAAAAAAAAAAAGTGCATCCCATATTAAAAAATCAAACAATATTCATGTAATTTCCAAAGTATCTCATTAAATCAATAATGATGGATTCATTGCCACATGCGTATCAACCCATTAGTGGGAGCAAATGAAATTATTGTACAACAAAAAACATGGACCTCATATTATTACTTTTCTTCAAAAGGTTAAGTAGCCAAACCATACAATTTTCTTTCTTTTTTTATATTAGCCTGAAATGTAATCTAGATATTGAACTGTTATATTTGCTATTCCGCTATATTATTTATTTGTTATGTTTACTAAAATAAATATACTTAAAATACTTATATTTTAAAATAATATAGAATTTAATTACTTTTTCATTTTTTCCTTACTCTAATAAATGTGAAAAGAGATTAATGTCATAAAAGAAAAAATACTATTAAATGGAGATCAAATAATTAATAAGGTAAATTAGTGAAATTATAATTCTAATTGGTGTTTCCTTAAAAAATCGTGCAAAAGATAACATGACAAGTAAAATAAGCTAAACCAAAAATATTTACCAAAAATTAAAAAATAGTAGTTCTTCATTTAAATAGAAAATCAAATTTCTACTTTATTTCATTTTAAACATGTAAAATTAATGTAATAATTAGAATTAGAATTATCCAAATCAAAATTTGATAAAAAATAATAGGTATTGTTTAGGCTCAATCTATATACATTAACAATAGAATATTTTACATCTTTAAATTAATCGAGTTAAAATTCAAAGTATCAACTGATGCTTAAATATTGCTATTGTGTTATCTCAAAAAGAGGGAAATAGTTTCCTTTTAAATAAGTCTTCTATTTTAAAAAGTATTAATAAATTTTTGCCAACTTTGTATTCGTAGCAAACACTAATATAATAAAGTTTTGGATACAGAGCACAAACTACAATGTTATATTAATCGTGTTTTAATATATATATATATATATATATATATATATATATATATATATATATATATATATATATATATATATATTATTGTTTTATCTCAAAAAGAGGAAAATAGTTTC
Organism: Lycium ferocissimum; assembly: GCF_029784015.1. Taxonomy (NCBI): domain Eukaryota; kingdom Viridiplantae; phylum Streptophyta; class Magnoliopsida; order Solanales; family Solanaceae; genus Lycium; species Lycium ferocissimum. Next base: position 19,114,816 of record NC_081346.1, on the reverse strand, counting down.
CTCTTAAATAAGTCTTCTCTTTTAAAAAGTATTAATAAATTTTTGTCAACTTTGTATTCGTAACAAACACTAATATAATAAAGTTTTGGATACGGAGCACAAACTACAATGTTATAGTAATCGTGTTTTGAACATAATATATATATATATATATTACTTTACTACTATATAGAAGAGCCAATTTATAAGCAAGATCGTCGTTCGTCCAATGGTCCCACTTTTTTATTTAAGGCCAAAAAAAATCCTTTGTGTTCCCACCCACTTTTTTATTTAAGGGCAAAAAAATGACATTTTATACTTTATATTACTAACTCTTCTAAAAAGTAGATAGAAATACTTTATTATATTTCTTTCTACTATATAGAAGCATCGGTTTACCCATGCTTCGTCATCAATCACTCTTAAAAAAAAAAAAAAAAAAAAAAAAAAAAAAAAAAAAAAAAAAAAAACGCCACCCAATATTAAAAAAAAAAAAAAAAAAGGAAAAAAAATGGACCCTGCTCTCTCCAAACTCATAAAAAAAAGGACCCCACCCTCTCCAAACTCATGAAAAAAAAAGTGGACCCCATATTAAAAAAAACAAGCAATGTTAAAAAAAAAAAAAAAAAAAAAGACGTGCCCCCCATATATTAAAAAATCAAACAATATTCCTGTAATTCCCAAAGTATTCCCATCAAGTCAATAATAGTGGATTCATTGCCACATGCGTATCAACCCATTAGTGAGAGCAAATGAAATTATTGCACAGCAGAAAACATGGACCTCATATTATTGCTTTTCTTCAAAAGGTTAAGTAGGTAAATACATACAATTTCCTTTCTTTTCTTATATTAGCCTGAGATCTAATCTAGATATTTAATTGCTGTATTTGCTATTCCGCCATGTCACTTATTTGTTATGTTTACTAAAATAAAAATACTTAAAATATTTATATTTTAAAATAAATTAGAATTTAATTACTTTTTCATTTTTATTCTTACTCTAATAAATGTGAAAAGAGATTAATATCAAATGGAGATCAAATAATGAATAGGGTAAATTAGTCAAATTATAATTCTAATTCACGTTACCTTAAAAAATCATGCAAAAGACAACATGGCAAGTAAAATGAGCTAAACCGAGAATATTTATCAAAAATTAAAAAATAGTATTTCTTCGTTTAAATAGAAAATTAATTTCTACTTTGTTTAGTTTTAAACATGTAAAATTAATTTAATAATTAGAATTAGAATCATCCAAATCAAAATTTGATAAAAAATAATAAGTATTTTACACTTTTAAATTAATCGAATTAAAAGTAGCAACTGATGCTTAAATATTGCTATTGTTTTATCTCAAAGAGAGGAAAATAATTTCCTTTTAAATAGTCTTCTCTTTTAAAAGATATTAATAAATTTTTGCGGCTTTGTATTCATAGCAAATACGAATATAATAAAGCTTAAGATACGGAGCACAAACAACAATGTTATATTAATCGTGTTTTGAACATAGTGTGTGTGTGTATATATATATATATATATATCCATAAAAACAGTACAACCTTATGTATGTTTATTATCAATAAAAAATACATTTATATTATCACTATCCAAATACAACTACATACACATAGAAACACTATAATCCAAAGTGTTGGGCCCGTGCTGCCATCTAGTTATTATAGAAGAGTGGGTTCGGTAGTCATCCCACTCTTCTATAATAGTAATTAAAAAAAATAAGGTGGGACCCACTTTTCTATAATAGTAGAAATATAAAAAAAAAAATTAACGTGAGGTCCACGTGAAGAAGTAGGAGACAATTGCAAAAAAAAAAAAAAAAAAATATATATATATATATATATATATATATATATATATATATATATATATATATATATATATATGTATATATATATATATATATATATATATGTACATATATATATATGTATATATATGTATATATATGTATATATATATATATATATATATATATATATATATATATATATATGTATATATATATATATATATAATGATAATAAGTTCAGAAAATGATAAAGGTACGCTTATAGAAAATTTAAAGAAGAGAAGTTCAAGAAAAAAGAAATAAAGATTTAAATTGAACAGAAAATCCGCTAAAGAAGTCATAAAACAAAAAAATTTAGAACTTATACCTTTGGATATAAGTTTAGACACATATGTCTCACACAAATAATGAGGAATAACATTAAGAAGACGAAATATAAACGGTCAAGAAACGTATACACATATTTTCTTAAAATGATGAAGTTGATTTAAGACTACAACAGATACTAACACATAAAAGCGCATTTCAGTGTTATTGAGTAGAAAGAGATAATGGCATGAAACTCGGTAGGAGAAGGTGTATTTCAAATCTTTCAATTGGAGAACCAAACCAGGAAAGTCATATATAGGAGAAGCAGACTAAGTAAAATAATTTATTGATATTTTCAATTAATTGAATTATAATACTTTTTATAATAAAAATTCCATAATTATATTACTAAAAGGTACTCTCTCTGTCCTAATTTATGTGACATGGTTTGACTAGGCATGAAGTTTAAAAAAGAAAGGAAAGATCTTTGAAACTTATGGTCTAAAACAAGTCATAGATATTTTTGTGGATTTAAATTATTTCATTAAAGATAAAAGGAAAAATTTCAAATTAAATAATTTCTAAACATAAAAATATATTATTTTTTTTAGATAAACTAAAAAAAATATAATACTAATTACGTGTTGGGCCCGTCTGCTGCAAGACAAGTTAGGTTCTTATCAATCATCATCTAGTACACCATGTAGAAAGTTGGGTAAATGCTTGACAAGTTAGGTTCTTATCAATAAATTTCAATATGAGGGCATTTTGGACATTCTATGTTTTAACTTTTGCTGAGGTATCTAAAGATCTACCGTTGCCTTTGCTGCTGCCAATGGTTCTTATGTATGATTGTGAAGAGCCGGAGGAGAGGAAAGATAACAAGCCTTTTCCATGTTCTTATTCTGTTATATATATGTGTGTATATATATAAATTAAGTGCAACTAACTCTCTATAAAGCTATGTCTTAGCTATAACTTAAAAAGTTTAACACAAAGGTTGGGTAACTATGTGTGAATCAAAATAGAGTTTAATACTTTTATCTACAAAAATTTGGTTGGAAAAGATAGTCAAAATCCAACATAGTGGTATTATTTACTTACATTACACATTGTACTGGGTGCTTTTGGATTTAAAAAATGGTCATAAAATGTTTCACGAATAAAATTGCATATTCTTTGTTTTCAAGTTGTTGTCCTCTACTTCATAGTATTTGAGACAAGTAGGGAACATGAAATTAGATTAGTCACAATATTTTAGATTTATTGGAGTAAAAAATCCATCTACTTTCAGACGAGCTTGATTAATTTATCAGGCCAAATGATGATCTTCTTTTTCTTTTTTTTTCCATTTACTTATTATGAATCGGGAAAAGATGCAAATATATTTCTCAATTTTGTGATTTAGAGCATATATATCCCCGTTATAAAAATGGCATAAATATACCCCTACCGTTACAAAATGGTGCAAATATATCCTTTTGACCGATTTTTTTTTAATCATTTAATTTATTTTTTAATTAAAAAATACCACGTGGCCTTAAAAAAAAGTCTACTCATTTTTTTTTTTGAGTAGACATATTTTTCTAAAGCTACATGATAATTTTTTTCTGGTGAGTCAAGTCTGGTTCTTTTAAAAAAATGGTAGACTTATTTTTTTTTTAAAGGCACAAAGATATTTTTTTTAAACGAACCAATTCCGATCCACCAGAAAAAATTACCATGTGGCGTTGGGAAAATATGTCTACTAAAAAAAATGGGTAGACTTTGTTTTAAAGCAACGTGATATTTTTTTTTAATTAAAAAAATAAGCTAGATGATTTTTTTTTAAAAATCCTCGTTAGCGAAAAGGGTATATTTGAACTATTTGTGTAAGGACAAGGGTATATTTGCACTATTTTATAATGCCAAAGGTATATATGCACCTCTTTTTTAATGAGAGATATATCTGCTCTAAATCACAAAGTTAAGGTGTATGTTTGCACCTTTGCCCTTATGAATCTGATGATCCAAATGCAATCTGGTAGTATTCTGTTCAATTTCATGTCATTACCATGCTTGCCCTTCCGTTGCAATGCAAAAAAAAGTTTCGTCGAGAATTTATAAAAGTCTTTTTTCTTTTTATACTAAGAGATCAGTATTTGGTTCTTTATAACTTTGATTTTTTTTTAGTTTATCCATGTTTTCAAATTTCAAATGACCTAGTTATTTTTCTTAAACTGTCATAAAACAAAACAATTTACAAAGTTGCTAAATTCAAAGAAAATAGAAAAAGAACGAGGTGATATTTGAAGTGAACCTAGATACAACATAAGATCAGGAGCGCGGATGCACCCTTTAGGGTGGGGGGCATGGCATCTGATGTGCCATGAAATTACGGGATATTCGATGCTAATTTCTTAAGCTTTTGTAACTCTTCAAGCACTTTTGGTGTTACTTTTCGTGTGTTTTTGTCATTTTGTAAGAAAAGATATTCGAAAAGCATAACGGAGCAAAATGAAGCAAAATAGGCCAAGGACACACTTTGCACAACATGCGAGCCGCGCATGTCAACGGATACACAATTCCACCGCATAGCATAACAGGCCACTGAAGAATAGAGAATGAAAGGTTGCGCAATTTGCAAGATCAACATGCGACTCGCATGTTGAACTTGCGAGACAACAGTGTTAACGCAAACCTTGTTCGAAATCTGGGAAGCCTGAAGTCAAGAGCATAACATGCGGCTGCTGAGCATGCTTCGCGTCTCGCATGTTGTGTCGCAAGACAAACATGCGAAACGCACGTTGCGCACGCAGGGGTGTTTTTGTATAATAATGATGCTCTATTCAGTTTTATGTGATTTAGAAGTGATCGGAAGAAACCAAGTGAAAATAAAGTCAAAAAGAGGCCAAACTGGACAGTTTTGCAAAACTGAAACTTTGGGGTTTATTTTGTCATATTTTGACTTGGGAAAGTTGAGGAGCTACAAAAGAGAGACTTGGGGCATATCATTTTCATCTTTGGCCATTTTCATCAAGCTTGGAGAGCTAGGTTTTTGCATCCACACTTGGGGATTGAAGATTTGAAGATCTTGATAAGAAATTTCTTAATCCTTTACTCATTTCTTCTTTTCCTTGCTATGTATTGATTATCTAAGTGTGTAGCTTTCTATTCCATTACTTGAATCTTGTTTATGAAAATATTCTTGATTAAAGTTTGGTTGAAACTCTTGTTTTGCTTATGTATTGAATGATTTTATTCCTAATGAAGTGGGTTATTGTTTCTTTAATTAATCTCATTCTTGAATGTTTCCAAAGGGATTAGATAATCCTAGGACTCGCCCATTTAATTTGATTTGAGCTCGAGAGAGGAAAATCGATTTGGGAAAGATTAGTTAATAAGGATTTGAGGCATAACCCTCATCTAATGACTTGAGCTCGAGAGAGGAAAGTCACTTGGGATTATATTGATTGTGCCTAATATCACACTTTAAGGCTTGAAAGCTTAAAGTGAAATTCATTGATTTGGTTGAGAAACTTTCGATGAAATTTAGAAATCATTATCTATTAACATAACCTCGTTCTTAGTTGTAAAATTGTAAAATACGTTAGATCGTTACTTGAGTGTAATCTCCTATTATCCATGCTTGTGGCCATTAATCATTTTACTTGCTTTCTAGGTTAGTTTACATTTCCGCATTAGTTATAATTTTCTCAAAAACCAAAATATTATCTATCGTTTGGCTTAGCTTAGTAAGTGAAAGTTCCTTACTTTCTTAATCGCCTAGTATATTGTTCCCTGTGGGATCGACCACGACTCATAGTTGGATAAATTATATTGCATACGACCAAGTACACTTTCTCTTTGAGGAGTGGATTTGGACGTTATCAGCATCCCATAGATTGATAAGTTTTTTATATATTTATGTTGCAATTTGTTTAAACTAGATTAAATATTTGATCCTGCCACCCCAACCACAAATTAGACAAAGGTGCTATGGCTAGTAAACACAAGTCTGAATCTATCTTGAATATTTTCCGACTCCCGTTTCTCTTTGTCTTTGTTTAGTTCATTTGTATAGGTCATTTCCCTTTTCGGCTCTCTCAATTTACTCTTTATCTTTTTATTATTTATATATTTTTTCTATTCTATTATTTTATCTGTGATCTCTAGCGAAAACAAACAAAATAGAAAATTCAAAATCCCTTAAATTAAGCATTTCTCTTAATCTCAAATATATCAGTACTTAAATCGAAAAACTTGGGTCTCAATGAGAGTTTTAGATTGAAATCAAAAGTCAATCTTTTATAATTTCTTTTGTTGATTACTCCCTTCGTCCATGTTTACTTGTCTGTATTTGATTTGAGACACTCTTAATAAGCAATAAATAAAATGAGAAATGAATTGAAATTCTTAATAATAAGGGTAAAATAGGTATAAAATAGTAAATTATGTCTTGGGTATTCAAACTATACAACTTACATGTAAAAGTAGACATCTATTTTAGTATAGTGGATAAATAAAAATGGACGGAAGGAGTGCATTATAAAAATTCGTGATTTTCTATAATTGTTAAATTCAATTTAAATCACTTTACTACTTAAATTGTGATGAAAATTCCATAAGCATTGCTTAGAAAAAACATGAAATTTATGATTCATTTTTAAGAATGTAGTTATCTATTTCTACATTTATGTATGAGGTGTAATTTACCTATTGAAGAGTTTTTCTATTATTTTTCTTATTTTAATTAGTGTAATTCCCTTATTGAAGATATTATTTTATTTGTGCAAGTTCATTTTTTAATATAAATAAAAGATGTAAGTTCCGTGGTGAAAATGTTGATTTTACTTCTGTAGTTAATGGTTATGATTCCTTGTTCAAGATGCTAATTGTGTTCGTTTCTTAATTTTTGAGATGTAATTTTCATATTTGCAAAATAAAAAATGGCCTATTAAGTTGACCCGAATAAACTCAAAAGAGATGGACCTGACCCAAATACACATTCCTAACAAGACGTACATTGAAAAAAATTGTGGCACCCTCCACCTTCAAATCCTAGATCCGCCTCTGCATAAAATCTCATTTGTTGTGGTTAATTTTAAAATCTCAATTGATTTTCATATTTCATTAATTAAAAATTGAAAAGACTAATAAATTACTAAGAAATTCACAACTAGTTATACCTTAAAGATAAAGAATTAAAATATAAGGAACATTGCATTTAAAATTAATTGAAAATTTAAATTTTCAAATTTGATATAAGAATTCTAAAGTTGTAGATTATTTCATAAATTCCAGTCTCTTAGTAATAATATAACGTTTGAATTGACGAAGATTTTTGTTCAAACTTTCAGCAAAAGGAAATTCAATAGCTTTTCCTTGAAGGTTGTCTAAGAACTTAATAGTATAATTGAAGGTTTTAGATATTCATACTTGAAATTTATTATGTACATGATATTAATGATGATCATCATAAATATTTTATATATTTCTTACAAAATATTATTACACAATATTTGAATATGACTGTTATAGAGAGGTAATTTTATAAAGAATGTACCGCTATAATGAATGTCATTGCTATTATAGGCAGAATGCTGTTATAGAGAAGTAAAATATAATATAAAAGATCGATATCGAAGAAAATCAAATCGTTATAGTGAAATGTTATTATAACGAATAGCAATTATTGAGAGGTTTGATTGTATATGTAATTGAATTCCAACAATTGATGCTAGATGACAAATGTTTCAGAAACAAGCAAGTTTGAGATTTGTACAGCTCGCTAAAAAGGGGCAAAAAAAAAAAAAAAATTGCCATCACGAGGGGCGTCTCTATCGAGAATGAGAAATTTATTCATTGCACAGATCAATTATGGATAAATGCATGCTTGCAACTTCTCCATCTTCTTTCTTACCTTTTAATAAGTTGATATTTTACCAATTTATCTCTTCTTTAATTTTATATTTTTGTTATATTTGATTGAGAAAATAGTGCATTTAATATCGTTTACATCTATTTTACAGGTTTTATATCGGAAGAAACCAAGTGAAAATAAAGTCCAAAAGAGACCAAATTGGACAGTTTTGCAAAACTGTCAAAACTGGACAGTTTTGCAAAAACGGGACAAATTTGCAAAAACGAAAATCAGGGGCTGTTTTGATCTAATTTTGAGTGGGAAAATTTTGGGACTACAAAAGCAAGCTTGAAGACATTATTTATCATCTTTGGCCACATTTCAAGCTTGGAGCTAGGGTTCATCATCAACCACACCATTGGAGGAGAAGATTGAAGTACTTGAATAATAAATTTCTTAACCCTTTCTTCAATTTCTTGCTTTGTATTGTATATCTAGTGTGCAGTATTCGATTTCATTACTTGAATCTTGTTTATGAAAATATTCATTGTCCAAGTTTTGGATTGAACTCTTGTTTTACTTATGTATTGAACAATTTTTATTTCTAATGAAGTGGGTTAATGTTTTTCTATCAACTCTTCATGCTTTAATGTCTCTTAATGGTTGCAAACATTATTTGTGCCTAAATACTTTTACTTTGCTTGAGAAAGAAAGTGAAAGTTAGGAAAAGAGTTAGATAGCAAGGATTTGAGTCATTAAATTCACCTAATAACCTAAGCTAGAGATAGGATAGTTAACTTGAGGTTGAATTGATAGTGTTTAACATCACACTCTAAGGTTTGAGAAAGCTTAGAGTGAAATTCATTGATTTGGTTGAGAGACTTTCAATGAGATTTTGGAAATCATTATCTATTAACATGAACCCGCTCAAAGTTGTAAAATTGTAAAATACATTGGATCACTACTTGAGAGTAATTTCTCTTGTATCCATGCTTGTGGCCATTGATCATTTTACTTACTTTCTAGATTAGTTTATATTTTCGCATTAGTTATAATTTTCTTAAAATCAAATATTGAAAAAGTGTTTGGCTTAGCATAGTTGGTGATAATTCCTTACTTGTTTAAATTGCCTAGTATATTGTTCCTTGTGGGATCGACCCCGACTCATAGTTGAGTAAATTATATTGCATACGACCGTGTATACTTTCTCTTTGAGAAGTGGATTTGGACGTTATCACCTTTTAGAAATTTTAGTAGCATAATTAATCTTATTCTATTAAAGTTATAGTGCAGCTATGTATATTTTACTTCGAATTAACGTTCCTTAACAAAGTCTAATTTCACTACTGAAAAATGATTATTTTCTCACTGAATGTCGGTGGAAAAACTCTAAATAATAGTGTTTTTATATGGAAAAATTAGTAAGTTTTCCAGCATTTCTATGAGAACATTTTTTTACCATGCGTTTACCGAGCGAGTTTGGTTTCTTTGGGAATAGGAAGGAAATATCATATTTTATAGAAAAAATTTCACTGAATATCAGTGGGAAAAACTTCTATTTCTAACAGCATCTATTAGAAATTCAAACTGAAATTATTTAATTTAATGATTTGGTAGAAATATTATTTTACTAAAAGGTGCTTTATGTATTTCTCTGTCTAATTTTTCAAATGAGATTGTCCCATACTTTATTATCATAATATTAGCCATAGGTTTTGTGATCTGAGCACACATTTTTATTATCAAAAAGAAATTTCACATGCTTGGGCAACAAAAATAATTATGTTTAAACTTCTAGATGAGATGATTTTACAATTCAATAAACAACACTTGAATTAATACTTTTATTTATTTTAAAATGTTAAATTTAATTTTCCCATTTTTAATTAATTACATGCTTTTATATTCAAGAATTTTTTTATGACACGTCTTACACAAAAGTTCCAAACGCTTTAAAAAAAAAAAGATTTTCAATGTTATCTTTCAATCACAGTGAATCAATAATGCACAACATAGAGACTACTAGAAGGGAGCAATAGTATTCAGATCTAAAACGTGCAAATAATGGACGGAAGCCATGCAATCCTAGCTAGTAATGACGAAAATTTTACTATGTGTGAGATATGCCACATACTACTGATACTTGTGTGATAGATTCATCACGTGATAAGTGCGCGGTGGGACCCATAATGTCCAGGCACTTTTACATACTAGACGCTTCAGCCCATACGGCCAAAAACACACCCCCCCACCCCAGCCTATCTCCTCCATGATTTACCAAGTTCAATTTCATGTGTGCATCCAAATCCACAAAACCATCCCATAGCTCCAGTCGACTCATCGTCTAAACACCACCTCTAAGAAAAATCAACTGCCTCTTCGTTCCATATACAGTAAAAACACACAGAGATCTCCCATTATCACCAACTCACAGTGTCATTAAGAGCAACACCAAAAATAAATTCACCTCCAAGGAACTACCTTTCCACAATGAAGATTACCTTACAACTACTTCATGACGACACAATCGTAATAATGGGTGTTTTATAATTTTTAATTTTCTTATTGGCAGTGAAAATGATTTTGGGGGTGCCCGGTGAGTCTTTGGATTATATAATTTAGTACACTGCATGCTTTACGAAAATTAGAAAATTAATAATTATTATGAAATGTAAATAATCTATGAACAGAAAAATAATAGTAAAGGACAAAAGAGTAAGACGAAAAAGAAATCCAGAAAGTCTAAGAGTTTTGTCTCCCTTTACACAGAGTTTCTTATACTTAATGACCATGGAACAAGATGGGGAAGAAGAGGTCATCCGAGGGGAAGGATGTAGTTACAGATAGTAAGGGAAGGAAGTGGGGGTACTAGATGAAAGAGAAATTGGGGAGGGTGATAATTGTTTGTGGGCCCACAATTTCATTTGTCAACAATAGAGTATGTCCTCACACACAATTTATTTCGTTTGGGGTGTTAATTTGTTAATTGTTTATTAATTATTTATTTAGTATTTGGTTGTAATTGTTAGATTCGAACCCCGCCAAGCATAAAATAAAAAAATAAAATAATTATTTATGTTTTAAGAAAAAGTTAAAGAATTGATATTCTGTTAATTAAATAACTTGGGAGCATATATAATTATTTTATTAGCAAACTTTTTTTTTTTAGTTAATTGATTTATTAATCCAAAAAGGACAAAGTTGAAGCGACCTTCAACTTTACATTAAAATTCTTACTCACTTTTAAGTCAAACTAGGAGCAACTATTACATTAAAAAACAAATTATTAATCTTTATGATCTTTAATTGTTTAATGTGAATATTTATCTCTCTGGCAAGTCTAAGCCGAGTATTTAGAAAAGGTTCCTTTCTCTCCAAAATATCCACTAGCATACCAAAAATGCGGAAGTAATTCAATCCTTTTATAATTTGAGATCCATAAAAATTACTTCTAGTGTAATATTGTTCCTTTTGTGATGGAGCATCAAAATAAAGATGGGAAAAAAAAAAAATAAAATTTGCTAATCTACCTTGTAAAAGTGTGAATTTGTATACGGGATGGACATTTGGTTGTTAATACTTTTCCATGTAACTTTGGTATATATGCTTGAAAAAATACATATATATAAAAGTTTTAAAGGCAAAAAATGCATAAGTTTGGTAAATCCTTAACAAGTTTAAATAGATAGGATCCGCATAAACTTATGAAGGAATTATCGTATGCGGAAAAAAGATACTTATGTCAAGACGCCCATAAGGCATAAGTATGTTAAATAACTTTGTTAAAACAACCGTATCGATGGGGGCATAGCGAAATTTAAACTTTGCCTTGCGAATTTTTTAAAATTTTAAATTGTGGGGTTCGAAACCTATGGGATTTAGCGAAGGGCAAAATTTAAAGATTTCATGAAAAAAAAAAATTCGCAACTTTTGTTGGTTGTGTCTCACCCAAAATAAAATGTTTCCGAAAGAATTGATATGTCTCATAATACTTGTGTGATGGATTCATTAGGGCCCAAGACTTTTGTAATCCAAAAATAAATTTTTGGAATCAAAATAACCCATTAAAAAAAAAAAAACCTAAAAAAAAGTGAAGTTTTTGCGTAAAAAAATGTTAAATAAATCGGGCCCTTCTTCTTCCCCACTGGTCCCCCTAATTCGTGTCCCTTTCCATGTGTTTCATGCGATTTCGTGATTTCCAACCCAAAAGTCAATATTTTTGGTATATTGAAGTTTAAGAACAAGTTTCTTCGCAATAAAGCGGCGTATAATTCAATTCAAAAACTCAAAATCAAAGCTTCAATCTAGGTATTTTATTACGATTTTTCTATTACATTATTAACCTAAGCATTACTATTGTGCGAATATGGACAAAAAAAAAAACTTTTACGCACTTTTTTTGTGCGCAAAAGGGTTGTTTTCAGCCTGTTTTTTCATTTTTTTTAAAAAACTTTTATTTGTTTATTTGTTGTTAATTTGTTAATTGTTTATTAATTATTTATTTAGTATTTGGTAATTGGTAATTGTTAGATTAGTTATTTCAATTGTTAGACTAGCTAATTATTTATTTAGTTTTTGTTAAGCCAATTGTTTATTTGTTAATTATTTGTTAATTATTTGATTAGTTAGTTAATTGTTTATTTATTAATTATATGCTAATTAATTTTTTGATTTGTTAATTATTAATCTTTATGTCTTTAATTGTTAATTTATTTATTTGCTAATTAGAAATTGAATATCCTTAGTTTAGGATTCAATCCTTTGTATAATTTCTCGGTAAAAGATTACATAACTAATACTACGTATTAGAGATTAATTAAAAAAAAAAAAATTTAAAATGCGTAAAAAATATACCACTTTAATCCTTACTTCATGTATTAATGATTAATTTAAAATGCTTAAAATAGATAGGACACCACCATGGAGCCGGGCCGCCGACAACAGAGAGGTACTTTATCTACGGTACGACCATAGGTCCCGAAGCATGTATGGGATCATCCTCAAGAGAGTGGTTCCCGTTCGGGGGAGTCAGCATGGGATATTCTAGAGGCTATTCCTCCGCATCCTCGTGTCATAGATATACTACGTCAGAGCGGTATCTACCGGTGCATCGAGGTTGGTCGGCTTGTTCACGATAGGGCTCTAGTGACGGCCATGATTGAGCGCTGCCGACCGGAGACCCATACATTTCAGCTCCGCACTGGCAAGGCTACCACCACCCTGCAGGATGTCGAGGTGATTTATGGTCTACAAATTGATGGACAGGCATTGTATAAAATGGAGCCTCCGGAAATGCTGCCGTATCGGCAGGAGTTGACTAGGCTCACTGGTTTCGAGCCTCTGCAGAGGGATATGCGTGGATGGAGTCGGTTGTTGCGGTCCTCCCTCCATGCTCACTTGCGCCTAGTAGATCTGCAGGGTCCGATTGACCAGGCGATGCCTCAAGCTGATGTTGACCGACGTGCTCGCTTATAGCTTCTCATTATATTCGGGGGCATCAAGTTCCCGAACACGTCAAGTGCGGATATCAGCATGAGATATCTGCTCTTTATTGAGGATCTAGACCAGCTGGGATGTTACAATTGGGGCGCCGCTATCCTGGCTTACATGTACAGAGGATTTGGTCGAGCCTCTATGGGCGAAAGGCTTGAGGTCGGCGCATTTAGCCCTTCTTCGTGTAATATATTTAAGTGTGTGTAGATAAAACACTAAATATATTTTTTCGAAACGATGACTGATAAATAATTTTTTTGATGACTATGACAGATATGGGTGTGGACTAGGTTGAGACTTTTTCAGCCCATAGCTGCTCACCCTCCCGATGACTATATTGCTGAGGATATGGCATACGCGCGGAGATGGTCACAAGGCCGTACCAGAGGTGTGGAGACGCACCATGTCATTTTTCCGTTTAGGGATCGGTTAGACGCATGACGGCACCCAAGGTAAGGTTTTTTTATTTAACATTAGTTTGTTATTTTTGTTAGTCTTTTATTGTTAACTAGTTGAATTCCTTTTACAGGCTTTCATATGGACGTCGTATGATCAGATTTTGGGTCAGCTGTCGGCGTTTTGTAGGGCTGGTGAGCACATGTGGATGGCACGGTGTCCATTGATCCATATGGACATCGTTGAGCATCACGCATCCGACCGCATATTACAGCAGTTTGGGCATGTACAGAACATACCCGAGGCTACACGTTGGGAGTACACCCACTATACCAGGGACGAGCGTTCGATCGATAGTGCGGCATGGCGGGAGCGTATGCACCAGGAAGTCGATGCATGAAACGCGAGGATGACGACTCTAGCGGCGGTCGGACATGACACTCCGGTCCATGTGTACATGACGTGATGCGTATCACTCGCTCCTTGATTGCCAACCCCTCGACGCCACGTCCCGATGGCCGAGGATATGCATCACTCTCAGGAGCGTATAAGGCGCTGGTAAGTTTATTCAATCGTCGTCTTATTATGTATTATTTTACGAATTTATTCAATTCTTAAAATTTGCAAATATATGCAGCTACGGATGACTCTGATGATACGCCATGAGAGCATTCCCCTTACGGAGTCCACCGACCCCAGGATAACGGCATATGCAGCACGGATAGTTCATCTTACCGATACTGGTATGACACGGGCACAGGAGTGGCATCGTGTCGATGAGGATGTTCCAGAGCCTGCACCAGAGGGTGTTCCTGAGGGTGGTAGGGCTGATAGAGGTGGTCGGGCTGATAGAGGTGGTCGGGCTGGCAGAGGTCTAGTAGATGAGCCTGACGATATAGCCCGTCAGGCTCCGTCAGCTACAGATATCCCGTCGACTTCTTCTTCCAGGCCGTCGACTTCACAGATACCTGGATATACGCCAGAGATGTTCCCACATTATGATCCTTGGTCATCATTTCCACAGGTGCCAGTTAGTGATCTACATATGGGAGACCGAGATGAGGACATAAACTTGGATATTATTTTCGATGACTACTTTCTTCGTCCTACAGCCAGGCCTACGGCACCACCTGCATCTCCAGCTTCGCGGGCCGCTCAGGATCCCTCTCACATGCCATCTCAGGAGCCCATCGACACACAGGTTTATTTTTTTACAATAAAATAATGTATTAATTAATTATTTTATTAATCTAAACTAAATTATTTGCATGTATTATAGGTTCATTCTTCTGCGCATGTGGACCCGTCTCCTCTTGTTCAGATTGACCCGTCCGCACCTCCAACTACAGCTCCGTGTAGCGTTCAGGAGACCGTTGAGGAGCCAGCTAAGGAGCCCTCTGACCAGCCATTTCAGGAGGCCGTCGACACACAGGTTTGTTTTTTTACAAATAAATAATTTATTAAATAATTGTTTATATGTTATTTCATGTTTAGTTTATGAAACATTAAATTGTTTATATGTTATTTCAGGTTCATTCTTCTGCTCCTGTGGTCCAGTCTCCTTCGATCGAGTCATCTCCCGAGGCATCTACTCGAGGCTACTCGGTGGAGACCGTCGCCGTCTCCCACAGAAGATATTTTCACCTGTGGCCCGAAGAAGGGAAAAAAGGATGATCATGCCATAAATCATCCTATCATTAAAAGGAGGAGAGAGGATCCTGATGATAGTGAGGGTGGTGGGGTTAGGAGGATCCTTAGGCCTTAGGAGATTGTATATTTGTAAATAAAATGTACATTTTATGTTAATATTATATATATTTTTGGGTATTATTTTTTTAATGATAATTAGTTATTTTAGTATTTATTGTCGATTAATAATAACTCGTGCGACGTCCTATATTAATTAGAACCCTATAACGACGATCTAAATGTATATGTATAACGAGTTTTCAAACTTACTTCGAAGCACTTTACAAACCTCTAAAACAACGATCTAAATGTATATGTATACTTGATGTAATGAGTCGATATTATTGTACATGAAAAAAATATAAAGTTCTATATAAAATATTTATATTCCGGTGTTTTGAAACGTGACTAATTTTCGGTCAAAGTATAGAAAAAAGCTTAATTTTGAGTTTGATTTTCAAAGAATAAAGGTTGGGGCGGGGGGGGAGAGGGGGAGGGGGTGAAGGCACTTCACGTGAAGCCTAGTTTGATTCTTTTTTCTTTTTTTAACGGGTTAGTTTGGATTAGAAAAGTCTTGGGCTCTAGTCTTAAACCTACGCCACCCTGCACCCGCATCACTCCGTTTGCCATCTCTATGGATATATCTGATAGGAAAAATCCATTTTTCCTTTCACTTTCCTTAAAGCCAAATGTGTCTTTAAATATAAGCTCAATTATGTTGTGGTCATTATCAAGTAGAGTACAATTTTAATTAGGTTCTAATTGAAAATTCCGAGACTTGTACTAAAATAATCTAAGCAGTTGCATTAAAAAAATTGGAAGTCGTTGTGAAATTGTTTATAAGTAATATTTATTGTGAACTTATTTTTTTGTCATAATTATGACATTTCCTTTTAAAATACAATCATTGTCCAGACCGTTTTGTGCTTTGTAATATTATGATACCACATAACTAAATAAGACACTATATTACCAAACATACAGGAATGAAGGGAGAAGTTGGATTTGGAAAGTGAGGCAAAGGCCATTGGCAGTGAGAATAAGATTGAACAATGAATACGACGCTACGTTACCTAAAATTCCTCGTCCAAAATCAAATGGCAGAAAGTTAAGAAAAACAATTTGAAAGAAAGAAAAACGTGGGATAATAGTGAAAATACAGGGAAAGTTGTACAAGCCATGTATTTCGTGCATTATATTCAAAGATAACAATTTTTAAAACCAATGAATTATTAAAGTTTCAAAGGTATAATGACAGGAGCAATAGTTAAGTAATTAACTTTATGCAGGTGATCAAACTAAGGAGTCTCAATCTACTTTTGTTAATTGCTTCTGTAACTCCTATTCCCTGTCTTTTCCTATCATTGCTTCAAGAATCGTCCTTTAATTATGCAATCATGTTTTGTGACGATTCTTATCTATACGTTAATATTTTATTCTTGAAATGGTCGAACGAAGAAATATTTTATTTTGTGGCTCACAATTGATATTAATTGTGTGAGGTTTTTTTTTTTTTTTTTTTTTTTGTATTTCACGAGTTGCTGGATTCAAATCTTACACGTTTGAATAAGCCTGATCTGACCCAAAGGAATATGTACATTACCATTGGAGAGAGAAAATGATATAGTAAGAAAAATCGATCCTTTAAGAAATAAATCTTTGTGATAAATTAAATGTAATGTAATGACAAATAGTATTACCTAACATATTTTGTGACGATTGACCAGGGATAACATAGAGCTAGACTGGTATGATTCAACCATAAAAAAACAATGAGAAGGAAAAAAAAAAAAAAGAGGAGAAGATGGACTGATGGAGAAGGGGCTAGGAAGACGAAAGAGTTTCTTGGCTGGAATCTAAAATTGTTTAAGTAGTGTTAACAAGACCAAAAGTTAAACGGGCGTCCTTCCGAAGGACAACCAACGTAAATTCATGATGTTTGAATTGGTTAATTATCCGTTTATTTATTAACTCGCTCAGTTCAATCTATCTAAATGTTAATCTGACTTAGGATACTTATGTAGCTTAGATCGACCCATGATAAAGCTTGTCAAAATATTTTTACAAAATTTTGTTTGAAATGTTATAGCCATAATAAAGAAAAAAAAGTTTCGCTAGTTTTACTTGGTAATTGAGGATTATAAAATAAAAATAAAAACTAAAAAACGAAAACTTGATAAGAGCTGGGTATGTTGGCCCACAACCTATTGTTTAGCCATTATGGCTTGTAGCTTATAAACTATTTTTAAAAAGTCAATTCAAACACCCTCTTAGCATCTCGTGGGAATAATGTGGAGAACGATGATTAATACTTCCTTCATTGAATTTTATATGTCCCTTGTATTAAAGATGCTTTTTTTTTTTTTTTAATTTGTTCATTTTAGCAAGTCAAGAGAAATTTATTATCTTCTTTCAATATTATCTTTATCATTAATATTTAAATAAAGTACTAGTAGTCAAAATTAGATTTTTCAAAACATCATCAATAAGGTAACTTAGTAAAACAAACCTCTAATAAATACTCCATCGGTTCACCTTTACTTGTCCACTATATATGCTAAAAATAAATTTTCACTTTTGCTTGTCTACTTTAGCATATCAAGAAAAAACGTAAATCTTATTTTTCGCGTTTTATCGTAATTAGCATTAGCTACTTATTCCCCAAATCATTATGCAAGACTTAAGACTATATACCAACAAATATGGATATTATGGTCACTTATTCCCCAAATCATTATAATTTGCTCCCTTGTTGCAGTAGTCTCTGGAGATCTTGCGCATTATTGGTTCAGTATGATTGGAGACTTCTTTCATTTTTTATTTGTACTAGTATATGTTACTTCATTTCTTTCAACTTGAGTGTTTTGATTTGATTTAGCACGAAAATCATATATATTCTTAATTTAAGACAACAAAATTAAAGTCTCATGTGTTCTCTTAAATTAATACGGCAAGAGTTATAATATTTACCATTAATCTTGTTTGTTTCAACTCTTTTTTAATTTGTTACAGCGATTGATCGTTTTAGATATATATTTTATAATAATATTTTTCATTTAAATCTTGTTTGATCGTTATAGACAAATATTAAATAAAAAAAAGAACCTCAATGATGATAATAAAATAAATTGCAAAATTAGCTAAAAGAATGTAAGATGGAATGTGTGCAAAACCGACAGGATGCAAAAGATCACGAATTTTCTCTTCTAAATTTTCTTGCTCCAAATCCGTAAGAATTTTGATGTTCCGATCCAATTCTTTCTTGGAACTTATAAAATTTATTAAAATTGTGTCCTCATTAAAATATAACGATAAACTTTAATATTATAGGTAAAAATCCCTTAAGATAAAATATAACATGAAAATATATTTCAACATTACAAGGAAAGCTCTAATCATATAGGATGGTATTATAGAAAGATCTGATCGTTCGTATCGTCCATAAAGGTCTTAATAAACTCCAACTCTAAAAGCAATAGTATTGCTTACCAAATGGACTGAGTTTATGATTGCACATTAATATCTCAAAGTGACAAAAATGTTGAGAGTTCCCTAGCAGGAGAGGAGCGCTCCTACGTCCTACCTCGCCAACTTAGGACTTGTCTCTTTTACGACTAGAATTTTATTTTTAATGTATTAATATTTGAATATCTTTGTGTCTTCTTCTGCTTTCGTCTCTGCCAAGATTTAATAAAAGGCAACAACTCAACCTCAAGAAATTAATTGTATGTTACCTTTCAAACAGTCATTTTTAGTCTCCTTACTGAATTAATTAGACAAAGTTGTGCTTATTTTAAAATGGTAGAAAGTGACAACAAGAAATTGGTTAGAGATGCATGCTGCATATCATTAAATGTCTTGGATGCATCAGTTGATTTGATTGTCAAGATACTAGTTAATTATCTTTCATCACCTATAAGATAAACTAATCAGTGCACAAAAGTTATACTATAATGATATTGAATATGCTGCATTGCTATGTAGATTAATGTAGAGATAGACACTGAATCAACGAGATGTGAAAGACACTTTTTTAAGAAAGCCATAGATGGGTCACCTAATCAGCTGAGTCGTGGGGAGTTCTCACCGGTCTTCAAGAAGCTGCATGGGCCGGGGAAAATGTGGCGTCGAATTTTCTTGTGAATTGAAAATTTTAGTGTTGCGGTCTGGAGGATCTGTGTCGCATCGGAATGGTGATGCTGTCAACCGCATTCGTCACCTCTTGAATAGAAAAATGAGTGAGCTCTGTTGCTCATATCAACATGGAGAGGTTAGATAATTCGGTAGCCAATGGTTTAATTAGCAAATCTGGCCTTTACTCAAGAGTCGTGTTTTGAATGGCGTGCACTAATGGGTGACTCCCTATGAAGTCCTCATGTTGCATCCCTCCTTTTAAAAAAAAAAAAAAAAAACGGATGACATGCACTTGTGCATTCTAGCATTTTTTTCATGTGTTGCGAGGGAGATGTTTTGTGGTTTAATTCTCTCTCTTGATTTCTTGCTAGTTTTTTGTTGCTTTTGTTTCTCTATCGAAAAAAAGAATTAGAAAAAGAAATCCATGCATGCTAAAACAGTACATTTTTAGCAAGTTTATTTAGTGAGCCATATGCATGCTAATTAACTACAGCAGCCCTCATTAGACCGGATTTGGATCCCCTCCATTAGGGGATCTATCCAGTTTCTCCGGTGGTACCCTATATAGCTTGCACGTGTCTCATTAACTATCTGAGGGACTAGATTTACTTTGTTAACCAATTGATAGTAACTATGGTTACCGTTGCTCTCTCACTTCTGCCCTCTTTTTCTCACCGCAAGCAAAATCCTTTCTTACCTGTCCAATCTCTCCAAAAGCAGAACAAGAAGATGCAGATTGCTAAAACAACTGTTACATCCCGTACTTTTGTACGCTGGATTTGTTGTAAGTTAATCGACATAAGTTCAAGGACAAGATTATTTTTGAGGTTCTATTTTTAACAAGTGATAAGTAAATGTCGTGTTGGTTCTGGTAAAGTGTCATTTTGGTTCTAGTTAAGCAAATCAAAAAGTATAAGTTTCATCGATGTAACATCCCGGGCTTTCGGGCTATGGCTTGAGTCGCTCGACGTATGTAAGTAGACTTGAGTCCTAGAGAATTTCGATCACATTTGATTATGCAAATAAAGAGCTCGTTGTATAAGAAGATGAAGTCCCGAAATGATTTCAGACTTA
Source organism: Lycium ferocissimum (assembly GCF_029784015.1). Taxonomy (NCBI): domain Eukaryota; kingdom Viridiplantae; phylum Streptophyta; class Magnoliopsida; order Solanales; family Solanaceae; genus Lycium; species Lycium ferocissimum. The sequence goes on along the minus strand of NC_081346.1, from coordinate 19,094,091 downwards.
AAAGTGTGACGACGATGGTTGGAAATAATATTTGTGTGTGGCAAATGACACTATGAACTAGTGTTGTATCACATGAGCATAATAATGAGTATGAAGTGTGTTAAAAATAGTTATTACTTAAATGAATTGATATCAGGAAATTAATTATGTGGGTAATTGGTTAAAAGGGGGATTGTAGTGGGAAAATTAGTTAATGGTTTGCTGGATAAGCACTATATAAGGATTTCCACGTGTCTAATGACTAAGGAAGTGCTAATGACTAATATTAACAATTGCTTACGTGGCAGCTTGGTGAAAAATGTTAATTGATGTGGGCCCACGGTTATGGAGAGTATTAATCTTGATAGGATCCCATTCAATTAGAGAATTCTTTCACATGTATACAACAATTTCTCAAGCTAGACATTTTCTTACAAAATGAAAGTGGGCAGCAATTTATTTTCCTAAACCAGCAGCTACGTAAGTTGTAATTGGGTAGCAACAGACGTTTTCAATTTCAAATATGTTTTTCTCATGAAGCAACATTCGGGTTTTGCTAGCAATCACCGCTTCGATCTCGTTGTTCTGATACGTTGTTGAATCTGGGTTTTTCTTCAAAGTGAAGTAAGGTGGAAGAAGAGGAGTTCTTGGCAAATAAGATTAAACTCCATTGTGTGCAGCATTGGGAAGTATTGTAGCTTGAGGAGATTGAGGTATGTTAAGGCTAATCCTTTTCTTCTTTTGGCATGTTTTATGATGAATCTAGATATATATGAAAGTTATTCCATGAAGATTCCGCTTTTAATAAGCAGAGACATCTAGGCTATTCATGTCCTTATGATATCGTTCACGTATGTTATATATCAGATTAGTACAACTTATAGTAATAAGGATGATATTCATAACGTAATCGGAGGTGTAACGACCTTACGTCACTCTGAAGGAAGTTCTAAAGATTTGAAGAGGGTTCCTTAATCCTTATGTACTTTCATAAGAGCAGGATATGAGGTAGTATGTAGATATACATAGTACGTACACAGGCTTGATTAGAGTACTTTAGTTACCACCGAGCTGGCCGGTTGGGCCGCGATGTACCTTCAGTTACCACCAAGATAAGCCGGATGGATAGATATGTACATACCATCGGGTTATAGCCGGATGGGAAAGCGTGCGTTACCACCGAATTATAGCCGGATGAGCAAACACGTATTTACCATTGAGCGATGATCGGATGGGCAGTTATGCCCTCACTGTCGAGCTACGGCCGGCGGGGCAGATATGTCATATGCATTTACCACCGGGCTACGGCAGGCTGGGCAGTTATGCGGTTACCATCGAGCTACAGTCGAGTAGGAAGTTATCACTAATTAGTGGGCAGTCAGCATCACGACGATGAGGTGACCTCTCTCTCTCTGTGTGTATATATAGACACACACCTACGGGATTGTAGTAATATACATGTTATGGCTCTCAGCGGGTAAGTCAGAGGTTACATGTTGATTCTTATCCCTCTTATTCATAGCATGTTATTATTATGTTTCATTTTTGCCTTACATACTCGGTACATTATTTCGTACTGACGTTCTTTTGCCTGGGGACGCTGCATTCATGCTCGCAGGTTCAGATAGGTTGTCAGGAGGATTGCACCAGTGGAATTTGCTGTGTACCAGCCAGCGTGGTAAGCTCCATGTCATTCGAAGTTACCGGGTTAGAGTTTTGTGTATATGCAGTATGAGTAGGCCGAGGCCCTGTCCCGACCGTGTTACAACTACACTTCTGTAGATGCTTGTAGACTTGTGTGGTCAGTTTAGTATGGAGGCCTTGTTGGCCCTTATATATGTCTATTATGAGTTATTACTGCTTACAGATACATATACTGGCATAGTCGGCTGGTAGCTATTCATGTACGCGTTGGGATGGTCCCATCTTGTTGAGTTAGTCAAAAGTATAGATGTTGCAGTATGAGGCCTCGTCGGCCCAAATATGATATTATGTTTTATAGGTTGGCCTCTGGGCCTTATGCGTCTTCCGAGACATAGAGGATACGAGTTACAGTTTGGTTCGCTTGGCCTAGTAAGGTGCCGGGTGTCAATCACGCCTCACCTAGGTTGGAGTGTGACAACAACAAAATCATTCTCCTTTTTTTTACCACCATTTTCACACCAAGAAAGGGAAGAAAATACATTTCATCCAAGTCTCTCAATAAGAAGACAAGAACAAAATTGAATGGATGCACTTAGAGTTATAAAATTTCCGAAGTCTAAGCAAGGTGAGCCCATTCAACTACTATGAATAAGAAGAGGAAACTAAAATTTAAAAAATTCAATCTTGAATTTAAGAAGCGTTTTTGTCTTCCTGAAAAGCTTTTTCAATTTGGGGTTATTTTAAAACTATGAAGGCCCAGTAAAGGTGATAAAATGGTGGATACTTAGATTTGGGGTTTTTGGGAATTATAATTTTTTATTGGGTTTTCTTTCTCTATGTTGTTCTTATAATTGTAATCTTCAATTGAATTTTACTCTCAAAAATAATACCGAAATTTTTTTCCAAAAAATAAAAATAAAAATTATCCGTATTATTTTTACTTGAAATTCTTCGAATCGGATTGAGTTATTACATGGTGAACTTGCACTAGAACCTCTCTCTGTGTGTTAAAGAATATTATGAAATTTATTAGTTTTCTAAAAAGATGGTATAAAATAAATAAGAGAGGTATAAGGTGAGTTTTGTGTAATTTTTATACCACGTTTGGTGCAAGGTATAAATTTGGGGCCCTTATATATTATTTTATACCTTATACCAAACGTGGTATAAAATGGGATGAGGCCTCGTCGGCCCGGATTTGGATGAACCAAACGACCACTAAGGGTATAATTGGCCCTAAAGTATAACGAAGGGTATGGATAAACTATTTTTCAAAGTTTAGGGGTAATTTTAACCCTTTTCCGTATTTTAAAACTATGAAGGCCCAGTAAAGGTGATAAAATGGTAGATACTTAGATTTGGGGTTTTTGTATGGACTTCACTATCTTTTTTTGGGTTTTGTTTCTCTTGTTGTTCTTATAATTGTAATCTTCAATTGAGGCTACTCTCTCCATTTCAACATTTCCCTATGAGATTCTTCCTCGTACATGGTGAACTTCACAGAATTAAAGAATATTATGAAATTTAAGTTTTCCAAATTTGATTTACACAAGTAAATGTTGGCGACCGTTGCATGTAATTGCTCTAATTTTTGGAGAGCTTTGAGAGTGAGGGAAGGATCTTTTGATGGCAGTGAAAAGAAAAGAGGAAGAGAGAGGAGAGAGAACTGCTAGCAACTATGATTAATAATATTTTGTTAATAAAGTTAATCTAGTCCCTTAGATAGTTAATGGGAGACGTGTAAGCCATTAGGGTAGCACTGGAGAAACTGGATAGATCCAAATCCCGTTAGACCTACTAAAGTATAGCAGTTGGGCTAGCTTGTTACTTTACTCAAGTACACACGAAGAATCAAGTCTTTCACGAGGGCCCAACACCTGCGAGGATAACCTGGCCCATTGCTTAACATTGTTAACGTGGCGCTGCTTTCATAATCTTTGGGTCGTTGACACTTTTGTCCCTATTTTGTGCTGATTTTTAATTTTTGTCCCTCATAACAAGCCACCTTTTTTTAGAGCATGCGTTTACATTTCGCATCATAAAATTCCAGAAGCTATGCTTCGCGTGACTTTTTTCCTTAAATAATTTATTCCCGCCAGGCATTAGTGATTTGCTAAAGCGCAAAAATTAAAGACCAACCTATTTGAAGGACAAATCGTGCAATTTTTGCTACAAATTATAAGAGAATTTGGCACCGTATGATAAGTTGGCCCACTAAATGGTATAAACTTCTCAAGTTTGTGAAAATGGCACTCCATAGCTAGGATAGGTTTGGCAAACGCTGAGGTGTGGTTGCGGGGCAAACCTGCTTGAACTAGCAAAGACTTCAACCCGCTACCGCCCTGCTTAGCATAATTTGCTATTTTCAATTAGCACTGCCCCGCCCCACTTCTGTTTTCTTTTTTTTTTTTTTTTTGAATATATGATATTAAATTCTGAAATTTATTTAAAACCTGATGAAAGATTATGAATGAGTCAATTCTCTAAGATGTTTAGTTTTGTCAGCCAGTTTTTTTTTTTTTTTTTTTTTTTTTAAAAAAAGAAAACTTTACTTAAAACGAGATTATCTTAAGGCCATGATGATATGACCAACAACAAAATATAGCAGACCAATTCGTGCTCAGTACAGCCGTCATTTTAGTTGTGATACTTAAGTTATTAATAGTGACTTCCCCAATTTAATTTGCATCATAATATCTTTTCTGCCATAATATAAAGAACACATTAAAAAGAACGACCAATTATGACTTCCTGTGTTTCGTTAATAATTAATTATACGAAGTTCTCGTTTTTAACTAATAAATTGTGTGATTCAAATTTTTTTTGTTTCGATTTTTAAAAATGTATATAACCCTTCTCTGTTACTTTTAAACCCAAAAAGTGATCCAAAACACGACTAGGGGTGTTCTTTGATATTCGGTTTACAGAATCATCTCATAAAATTAAAACCAATGAAAAACACCGGTTTGGTTATTTCGTTTTGGTTCTTTTTTTCAATTTTTATTTACTAGCCGTGGTATTCTCTCTGATAATCTTTTTTTTGCGGACATATTGTGTGATTCAAATTTATTTATTTTTTAAAAAGAAAAAAAAGTTAAAATTATGTTTAAACCCTCATTGCATCAGATTTTTAAAAAAATAGTATATATTTTGAATCCGTCCTGTCCCGCATAACTTTTAAACCCAAACCGCCCCGCATAGTCTTAAACCTACACCACGCCGCATAGTCTTAAACCTACACCACCCTGGCCACTCCGTTTGCCATCTCTATAGGATATATCTGATAGGAAAAATCCATTTTTTCCTTTCACTTTCCTTAAAGCCAAATGTGTCTTTGAATATAAGTTCAATTATTTTGTGGTCATTATCAAGTAGAGTACAATTTTAATTAGGTTCTAATTGAAAATTTCGAGACTTGTAGTAAAATAATGTAAGCAGTTGCATTAAAAAAAAATTCGAAGTCGTTGTGAAATTGTTTATAAGTAATAATATTTATTGTGAACTTATATTTCGTCATAATCACGACATTTCCATTTAAAATACAATCATTGTCCAAACCGTTTTGGGCGTTGTAATATTATCACACCACATAATTAAATAAGAAACTATATTACTAAACATACAGGAACGAAGGGGGAAGTTGGATTTGGAAAGTGAGGCAAAGGCCATTGGCAGTGAGAAGTGGACTGACACATTACTATTTACTAGCTGCATAGTTTGTATACGTTTTGTAATAAATATTTTGCTATGTTTGGTAAATTAGAAAATACTGTTATCTTTGGAAAATATGGATCTAATTTCATATGTATAAGAAATTGTTTCAAAAGTAAAATAGCGAGAATACTATTGAACAAAATGGTTGGTCTACGACTCTACGTTACCTAAAATTCCTCGTCCAAAAACAAAATGGCAGAAAGTCGAGAAACACAATTTGAAAGAAAGAAAAACGTGGGATAATAGTGAAAATATAGTGAAAGTTGTACAAGTCATGTATTTCGTCCATTATATTCAACGATAACAATTTTTAAAAGCAATGAATTATTAAAGTTTCAAAGGTATAATGATAGGAGCAATAGTTAAGTAATTAAGTAATTAACTTTATGCAAGTGATCAAACTAAAGAGTCTCAATCTACTTTTGTTAATTGCTTCGGTAAGTCCTATGCCCTGTCTTTTCCTATCATTGCTTCAAGAATCGTCCTTTAATTATGCAATCATGTTTTGTGACGATTCTTATCTATACGTTAATATTTTATTCTTGAAATGGTTGAACGAAGAAATATTTTATTTTGTGGCTCACAATTGATATTAATTGTGTGAGGCGTTTTTTATTTATTTCACTAGTTGGTGAATTCAAATCTTATACGTTTGAATAAGTCTGATCTGACCCAAAGGAATATGTGTATTACCATTGGAGAGAGAAAATGATATAGTAGGAAAAATTGATCCTTTAAGAAATAAATCTTTGTCATAAATTAAATGTAATGTAATGACAAATAATATTACCTAACATATTTTGTGATGATTGACCGGGGATAACATAGAGCTAGACTGGTATGATTCAACCACAAAAAACAATGAGAAGGAAAAAAGGAAAAAAAAAAAAGGGAGGAGAAGATGGACTGATGGAGAAGGAGGAAGACGAAGGAGTTTCTTGGCTGGAATCTAAAATTGTTGGAGTAGTGTTAACAAGGCCCAAAAAGAAAAAATTATTAACCAAAAAAGGCCAAAAATTAAACGGGTGTCCTTTCGGAGGACAATCAACGTAAATTCATGATGTTTGAATGGGTTAATGATCCGCATATTTATTAACTCGTTCAATTCAGTCTATCTAAAAGTTGGTCTGACTTAGGATAATTATGTAGCCTAGATTGACCCATGATAAAGCTTGTCAAAATATTTTTACAAAATTTTGTTTGAAATGTTATCGCCATAATAAAGAAAAAAAAGTTTCGCTAGTTTTACTTGGTAAGTCAGGAAATTATATAAAACAAACGACAAAACGAAAACTTGATAGGAGCTGGATATGTTGGCCCACGACCTATTGTTTAGCCATTATGGCTTTTAACTTTTAGCTTATAAGCTATTTTTAAAAACTCAATCCAAACACCCTCTTAGCATCTTGTGGGAATAATGTGGAGAGCGATGATTAATACTTCCTTCATTGAATTTTATATGTCCCTTGCATTAGAGATGATTTTTTATTTTTTTTGAATTTGTTCATTTTAGCAAGTCAAGAGAAATTTATTATCTTCTTTCAATATTATCTTTATCATTAAATAATTAAATAAAGTACTAGTAGTCAAAATTAGATTTTCAAAACACCATTAATAAGGTAATTTAGTAAAACAAACCTCTAATAAATATTCGTTCGGTTCACCTTTACTTGTCCACTATATATACTAAAAATAAATTTTCACTTTTACTTATCTACTTTAGCATATCAAGAAAAAAACATAAGTCTTATTTTTCGTGTTTTACCGTTAGCATTGGTTACTTATTCTCCAAATCATTATGCAAGACTTAAGACTATACACCAATAAATATGAATATTATGGTAAAAGTGAAAAGTGAAGAAAGGAGTAGTTTTTTAAGGGGAGTACCAAGTCGACAAAGTAAAAAAGAATTTCAAAGCGGGGATTAATAAATTCAAAATCTAGCTTCTTTATTCATAAACAGTAGTAGTATTATAGAGAGTGAATTACCGAAAATATAAGACAAGTGATAGATCCACGCACATAATTTAGAAAGGCAGGTTAAGAATTATTATCGGGAGAAATCAACTATGCATCACTCTTCTTGACTTTCTTGAACCCAAACGATAAAGGCTTGTTAGTGAGAGCCAGACGTGGGACTTGCACGCCCACATCTTCACAATCGTTAATACTGCAAGTTGGACAATACGTTAACTTGTAAGAACCTGGTCTCTCCGTTTTAAATTTCTCAATCTTGAACCAACTGCTTATGTTTCCTAAAGTACCACCAGTTACCACGAACCTAAGCCCCTTTGCCTTTATGTCGGGATCACTAACTTTCCAAACAGTTTCGTTAACACATAGACTTGTAGTAGTTGGATCTGAGAACATGATATTAATGTCATTCGTTTCGCGTACGACATTAAAAGGTGCAGGACGTGTAGGGTTCTTAGTAAAGAATTTCACGGGCGTGCCTTCCTTATAGTAACCGGAGATCTCGATGATGCCGTTTGGGCATGTGGTGTTTTCAACATAGATTAAGTAAATCTTTCCGTTACTAAGGAGAGTATGAATAATGTACTCTTCCCCGATCTTGACCGGGTCCCCGTCCAGGTCCTGGACGGGGACAGGAAGACCATTAATGTCGTCAGTAGTGGGCAGGAGAATGGAATTGGTAGAAGTGAAAGGATTGGGCTCCTCTCCATTTTCCTTTTCTCTATTTTCTTCAAGTTCTACCATAGATTAGAGACAAATGACATGGGTTAGAATTAATGGCTAAGATTTAATTGACTAAAACAAAGCCCTAACCATGATTTATATAATTAATAACTTATCCATAAATATATTAAAATATTTTCTATCTCTTCCTATTTTAATATTCCATTTTTTTTCAATTATGACAACTCTTTAATGGATATATTTTACAGAATATAGTTTCTTTCATAAATATCGTTGCCGATTGAATATTGGGGTCTACATTTTGTGAATTAATGAGCATCATAATTGAAAAAAAACGGAAAATATCACCAATTGAATAATTGGGTTTATTTCTGCATAGCAAAAAAAAAAAAATAAGTGGCAAAAAATAATCGGGTAAATCAGAAAAGATATTTTATTGGGTAGGAAAAGTAAAATAGGAAGAGAGAGAAAATATTCTAATATATTTATGGATAAGTTATTAATTATGTAAATCATGGTTAGGGCCTTGTTTTAGTCAATTAAATCTTAGCTATTAATTCTAACTCATGCCATGTGTCTCTAATCTATGGTAGAACTTGGGAAAAATGGAGAGGAGCCCAATCCGAAGTGAAAGTTGTTGAGAAGGCCAAAAAGGGAAGTAAAGAGAGGGATAAGAGGAATAAGCACTTCGTCAAGTTAAGCTACGTACGTACTGTGATTCACTGATTTGTGTATTGCTTGCTTGTGAGTTAGTTGTGACTCCTCTACAAACACTTCTATTTATAGAGTGATCCACATATTCCTTGCCACGTTTTAAACATGAATTATTATTGTTTCCTAATGGTTGTCCATTTCTATAAGTTTTGCTCATTATATAATACTAATCTCTATCTTAATGTTAGGTAAAGTTATATAATTATAACATTGCATTTATTTTATGGGCAAAGATTAGTTTCTTAAAGGATTTTTCATACTATATGTTTCATTTCTCTCTCCAATAATAGTGCATTAATTTTCATGGTGGAAGGGAAACTCAGTGAAAGTTGATGAAAAGGCCACGAAGGGAAGCAAACAGAAAGTAGTAAGCAAGAGGAAACTGAAAATGGACTTCATATTGGAGAAATTTGCTTGCTACCATTAGTTTATTATTGAAGGTCGAATTTATAGAGCTAGCATTTGCTAGTTGCATAGCATCCGTCCTTCATTTGCACATTTTAGATATGACAATAATATAATATTGTTCCCTTCTAGTAGTCCCTATATGTTGCACATTATTGGTTCACTCGCTATGGGAAAGAAGACATTTGCCAACAAAATTTTTTATCGCCATAGTATTGATTATTGTTGCAAAAAGTACTTTTAGCAACAACAGTTTGTTGCACAAAATTTTTCCCATCCACTGTTATTGCAACAACGTGCAACAACTTTTTTGTTGTTGCCAAAGTACTTTTTGCAACAATCGTCAATATATGACAACAAAATTAAATTGTTTGGCAACAAAAAAAATGTTCATTTTTAATAGTTTCATCATATATGCCAATAATAAAACTAAATTATTGTCAAACATTGAATTTTGCCAACAATATTACTTTTGTTGCCAAAGAGTTGTTGCCATTTTTGTACTTTCTTGTTGTGACTAGAATTGAACGGCAACGGTGAAAATTAAATAAAACACAAAAAACGTTTGAACCTTCTGTATAAGACATGTCATAAAAACTTCCTTGAATATAAAAGCATGTCATTAACTTCATCAAAGTTAATTTTTCCCAAATAAATAAATAGTTCATTATTTTTCCCAAATAAATAAATAGTTCATTCGTTTTTAACAGACTAATAAGAAAAAAATTGTCACAAAAATCTTGAATGATTTTAAGAACGGAAATTGTGATTCGAATTACTTCATACGTAATCTCAGAAGTGTACGAAATTTAAATGTTGCAAAATCAATGTTTGAACTGAGGATAATGGAGGCTGTTAAGTTTTGAATATGAGATGAATTTGAAGGATTTACAGAGAAAACTTATTGAACAAAGAAAGTCGGTGAGAGAGAAATGAGAGGAGTCTTCTAGAACTCCTAAAATCATAAAAGTGGGAAAATATCTTTCTTTCTCATTAATCCAAATAACCTGAGCCCGGTGTGTATTTATAGGCCCAATAAAGAGCACAAGATGTTAAATACATGCGGGCCAAGCCCAATACAGAAATGTAAAAATGAAAGAAGCTGACTACGCTGACTATTACATACACACGATATACAACTAGTATACTAGAACAATATATGTCATCCAACACCCCCACACCCCCCTTAAGTTAGAGGGTGAGATAAGACCCAACTTGCGCAAATGAAGATGATGAACAACACCAGGGAGAATCTTGGTGAACAAATCAGCAAGTTGAGTAGCACTAGAAGTGTGAGAAAGGCTGATGAACCCTTCAGCTAGCTTAGTCCGAACAAAATGACAGTCTAGCTCAATGTGCTCGGTACGTTCGTGAAAAACAGGGTTCCTTGTAATGTGTAGGGCTACCTGATTATCACGAAATAAAGGAACAGGGGATGAAATTGGAACACCAAAATTAGACAGTAATCGAACCACCCAAGTAATTTCTGCAAAAGCCTTACTCATGGCACGATATTCGGCTTCAGCCAAGGACAAAGAGACAACAAGCTATTTTTTGGATTTCCACCCAATGAAACTATCACCCAAAAATACGTAGAAACCGATGAATCGAGCGACAACTATCAATGCACCCCAATCACCATCACATTATGCGTTATTTGAAAGGAAAGGGAAGAACTAATGAAAAGGCCAAAATGTGAAGTGCCCTTCAAATACCTTAACATTAACAAGTGGAAAGTAGCCTTCATATGAGGAACACATGGTAGTTGCATAAACTGACTGAGCAATTGAACAGCAAAGGACAGATCAGGTCTTGTATGTGTTAAGAAATTCAATTTGCCAATGAGACATCTATATTCTTCAGGTTTAGGAAGAGGATCACCAACCCCAGATTTTAACTTGATATGCAGTTCCAAATGAGAGACTATAGAACTGCAATCAGCACAGTTGAAGTCCCGTAACAGATCATGGATGAATTTTCTCTAATGAAGAACACCATTTGGAGAGTATAGGACCTCTATCCCCAAGAAGTAATGCAATAAGCCCATATCCTTAATTTTGAAAGTTTCATGCAGAAAAGACTTCAAAGCAAAAATTTCAATCAAATCAGTCCAGTTAAAATAATATCATCTACATAAACACCTAGTAGCACAACTTCAGAACCAGAACCTTTGGTGAAAATAGAGTAGTCATTCAGAGAATGGTTGTAGCCTCTAGAACACAAAGCTTGGGACAATTTGGCATACCATTGGGTAGATGCTTGTCTTAACCCATAAAAGGATTTCTTTAGCTTGCACACCAATGGAGAAGAAAAAGATGATGAAGTGGACAGACCAAGGGGTAGCTTCATGTAAACTTCCTCATACATGTCACCATGCAAAAATGCATTGTTGACATCAAGTTGGAAGAGGGGCCAGTGTTGTTTGACAGCAACAATAATTAGAGCTTTGATGGAAGATATTTTCACAACCGGGGAGAATGTTTCATGAAAATCAATCCCTTCCACCTGAATACCCCCCCCCCCCAAACACTAGCCTAGCTTTGTATCTCTCAACACTCCCATCAGCTTTGTGCTTAATCTTATACGCCCATTTACATCTAATTGGTTTCTTCCCAGGGGGTAATTCAACAATGTCCCAAGTATTGTTTTCCTCTAAAGCATCAAACTCTTGCCTCATGGCATCTTGCCACTCAGGAATAGTGGAAACTTGAGAATAAGAGTGTGGTTCAAAGACAGGTGGCTGACCTAATATAGAAACTGATGAGAGGACACGGAGCTAGTGGAAGAAGGAAAAGAACAAATGAAATCTTGGAGATAACCAGGAGGATGATGAATTCTGGAAGATTTTCTGGTGTCAAGAGGTGGAGGAAGGGAAAGAGCAGGGGAAGGTGAGGGAAAAAGGGAACTAAAGGAAGAAGAATGAGGTGATGAGGCATGTGAGGAAGGTTCTGATGGAACAATAGAAGGAATAGAGGAAGAAGGGGAATTAGAAGGAGGTATTGGAATGGCATCATCATATAAGTAAGAAAAAGGAATAAAAGAGGACTGAGAGGAAACAGGTTCGGAAAATGGGAAGATATGCTCATAGAAGATAACATCTCTAGATATAAGACAAGTTTGAGTTTCAAGTTTATATAGTTTATATCCTTTTTTAGCAAAAAGATAACCCAAGAACACACAAGGAACTGTATGTGGGTGAAATGTATCCCTATAAGGCTTGGGCACAGTAGAATAGCAAAGGCAGCCAAAGGCTCTCAAATGAGAATAACATGGAGGTTGATCATACAACAGTTCATAAGGAGTTTGTTGTTGAGGAGGGGAGATGGAAACCTATTAATCAAATAAGTAGCAGTAAGAATACAATCACCCAAAATTTTATAGGAAGGGGGGATTGAAATAGCAAAGCTCTAGCAGTCTCAAGTAAGTGTCTATGTTTTCTTTCTACTACCCCATTTTGCTGAGAGATATAAGGACAAGTTGTTTGGTGAAGAATACCCTTCTCGTAAAAAAAAAAATTGAATCCTTGAACTACTAGAACCAAGTTCTAAGGCATTATCATTTCTAATAGTCTGGACAGTGGAAGTAAATTGAGTCTCAACAATGGCTATAAAGGCTTTGAGGGGGAAATGATTATTTGGCACCTAGTAAATGGGTCCAGGTGGCTCTTGTGTAATCATCTATAATAGTTAAAAAGTACTTGGAACCAGTGTAAGTGGGAGATTAGTAGGGTCCCTAAGTGTCAACATGTACTAACTAGAAAGCCTTGGTACTTTTAATAGTGCTATCGGGGAAAAGGAATCCTAGTTTGTCTAGCTAATGGCAAATAGACAAATAAAGGATTGTTTGCGGAAAAATTAGAACTAGTACCGGGCGAAATGATATTCTTCATTTTAGAAAAAGGAATGTGACCAAGCCTAAAATGCCACAAAATATCATGAATATTCATGGTTTGATGTGAATCGACTACATTTACAACTGGAAACATGTGGGAACATTACATGAGGATGTAGGAAGTACATGATCATTAATAGATACATGAGTGAACAACGGAGAAACATTATCAAAAACACAAAAATAGCAACAACAGATGAATTAAAAGGAACAAAACTAGAATTAACAGAAGCAGTTGATGCAAGAGAGGCAGATTGGCTTGGACCAGTGGGCGATTAAATGAGCTTTTATAGTCCTTTGTCCAATTTACCAAGAACCAGTGGCTTCTTCATTGAAGGGCCTGTATGAAACAGTTAGTCTTGGTAAATAGGGCAAAACAGTCAAACTGAACAATAAGTTTGTGAATTGAGACAAAATTGTAATGAAAAGTAGGAATGTATAGCTCATTGTGTAAGGTAAAACCAGGAAACAAGGTGAGGGAACCAGTATTGGTTACTTTAACCTTGTAACCTTTAGGAAGAGAGACATGGTAGGGAATGATAAGTGGTTGCAAGTTTAAAAAAAGAGACTTATTAGAAGACATATGGTTGGTAGCTCCAGAATCTAAAATCCATACAAGGTTCTCTAATTGAGAAAGCAAACATATCTTAGGACACACACTTTTATCCTTAGATAACATCTTACCAGCAAAATGCGCAGAGGCTTCAAGGTTAGAGAAAGAATGAATCTGACTTTGTTGTAACGAGTGAATCAGCGAGTGTCCGATCTACGGTAAGCCCATGTATATTTATTTTCTGAAGTAAAACCCGTATCGACAGCGAACTTTGAGTAAAATAGGGGACACATGTGAATCCAACTCAATATGTAGCCATGACGATTTTCGAGCGATGGGGACTTGGTGAACTTAAAGTTGAAGGGATAACTGTGACGACCCACCTCTGGGGACCCACTACTCAGGTATTGTCTTTGCTAGGGTACTGCCCGTCCGCACAGGGGCTTGCCCCATTATCCCTCGAGACATGATATATTGTATCGAACGCGGAACCTCCGGCTCCTACATTCCCCGGGAATCGCCTACCAAATTATGCACACGACCCGACTAAGGGGCGCGACGGGTACCCGGGCTAACCACCGAGCACCGCTTATTCCCGTTTACTATTCTCATTATGCTTTTTTTTTTTATTATAATCATATACAAATCATAGTAGGAATCATACTCCCATAAACATAGGCCCGTAGGCTATCAAAATAATAATACACATATACATGGAACGTCCGTGAGACCATACTACCCACACCGCGCGGACGAGCCTCTACTAGAGTACTACACATGTAGTGAAAATACTCCGTCGTGCCCAAAATGTACACATATAACAAAAGAGTAATCATAAGCACCTCCCGGGACAATGGAGTGCTCTCAACTAGCCCGTCTCAGGATCCGGATCAAGCTCACCTCCCCGTTCACCGTGGGCACGAACACCCCCAAAGAAAAACGGACGTCGACGAATATTGTACCGAGTATGAGTAGGCATAATCAATAATAATACATCAATGAAATAAAAGGAGGCATCAATAAAAAAAAAGTATAATAATTAATTGTGAATCATAGAGACATATTGCATGCCGACTTACTTCCATACTCATCATCTCATGTATGATAACACATATGTATATGTCGCCCGACCATATAGGTACGTGTGATAATCAATAACATTAGCCCGCGTCCAGTGCCTCCCGCGTCCGGGTATCATCTCATGCCGCCCACTAGTGTGTGTCGCCCATGCCAAAAGGTCATGGTGTATCCGTATACCGCCCGCCGTAGCGGTGACCGCTCGGCCAACATGGCGCGGTGTAATATGATCATGACATGCTCATCATAAAATACTTGTAATAATATGCTTATCATAGTACATGCATAAGACTCAAGATCAACTATACTCTATCGGGGTGACGTAAGGTCGTGATTCCCCGATTTCATTATGTAGCAATTATTGACATTCGCTCACTCACCTTGAAGGAATTAGTACATAAGGTGAGTGTAAGCAATAAATAGCATCATTATCAATATGGCATCATTACATCATATCTCTTATCTTATATAGACATTTATGGATCTATGCTTTTAGCTTCTTGGAATACATGAACTAGTGAAGAGTAAAAGAACTTATACTATGGGATTCATGCCATTGGAAATAAAGGACTAGCCTCACATACCTTTGTCGTTTAGCTATGTTATCGTTCACTTGCCCTCCCCTAATGTCACGTCATTACCTTCACGGGAGAATTCATATTAATATTAGTTAATCGATTATAAGTTTAACGCGTCGTAAATTCTAGAGAAAATTGCGCATTTTCCGTAAACTTAACAATCCTCGAAATTCCAAATTAGCCAAACATCAATCAAAATACCAACAACAACAATACCAACAATTTCATATCAAACTAGAATTAATTCCATTCTTAAATTACTCCCAAAACAGCCCAATATACATTCGGATGCCAATGCTTGTATACACTTCTTTATCTCTCGTATATCCACAATATAATAAAGAACAACTAGAAACCCAATCCCCCGATATTCCACCACATTTCCCATAACGACCATGGAAACAAATTCCCAAAATATCATCGCAAAACAGCCACAAATATTATACCAAATAGCTCCAAAATATAGTCACAAAATAACCACGAAAATTACATAAAACAACCCCAAATGTCAAGACAAAGTATTTCATTTATATACGCTTTGTATACAATGTCTTTATACACTTTACTCTCCCAAATTCAAGAACAACAACTTATCAACAACGTCAACAACAATATCAACAACCTTATATAGCAATATAAGCACCTAGAAATCTCTCAAAGTTCCAATAAAAAAATAACCCTCAAGGCAACCATATCAACCAACTAATCTAGGACTTCATAACATAATTCCCTTCACTTTAAACTAGGGAATTCTTCCATAAATAACTTAATTAACAAGAATAGAGTATATTACATACCTTATTGCCCGGAAAAATTCAACTAAAATCCTAGCTCCAAGCTTCAATAATCAGCCACACATCAAGCACCAAATACTATAATCCTTTCCTAACTAGTTTATTTCCTAAGATGAAATTTTGGTTTGATTTGGAGGAATTCAACTTGAAAGATCTAGAGAGCTTTTAGGAGGGTTTGGGAGGGTTTAGAGAGAGTTTAGAGTGAGAGAGAGGGGTAGAAAATGAAAAAGAAATCCGATTTTCTCAGTTTTTAATTTCTGATTTTTACTGTTCACCAAATACTGTTCATCCGCGTCTACTGTTCATCCGCCGAATTATTTCATGGACTCAATTAATTTTTTTCCTGAGGTGTAACAATAACCATGAAGCTTATAACATTTGTCTATGGTGTGCCCTGGTTTCTTACAATACTTGCATACCCAGAGACCGAGAGATTCCTCGTTTCCTAATCGTTGACCAAAAGAAATTAGAAAATTCTCGGATGTAGCCACACTAAACCGCTGTTAATTGTTTGAGAAATGAGTGGCCGGTGGAAATTTGTCTTTGTTTCTCATCGACGAATATGCTATCCAATTACCCCATAGATGGGAAAGGCTTCATCATCAAAATATTACTTCTAGTTTGGACATAGGTATCATTTAAACCCATCAAAAATTGATAGACTCGCTAGACATCATCATCCTTATGATACTCAGAACTAGCACCACATGTACAAGATCTCACACGAGTTGTAGAACAATTTCATCCCAGAGTTGCTTGATTTTGTTGAAGTAAGAGGCTATAGCTAATGATCCCTAAGAAATGTGTGCTAAATCCTTCTTAAATTTAAACACCCTAGCAGCATTAGCTTTCCATATCTTTCCTCTAGTTCACCCCAAATGTCCTTAGCAGACTCACAATATTCGACACTCCGAACTATTTCCTTGGATATAGAATTGGTTAACCAAGAAATTACTAAGTCATTACATCTCTGCCATCGTCGAACCAATGGAGAGCCATCAGAAGGTTTGGTCCTAAATACCATTGTAAAATCAAGTTTATTCCTAATCGATACGGTAACCATAATTGTTCTTCTCCAACTCCCATAGCAATTCTCATCAAAAGGTACAGTACTAATGAATTACCTAACACATCCGAAGGGTGACAAGGATACGTGTAATCATGCACATCGAAAATAGTACGCGAGGGAGCAGATGGAGTAGAAGCAGTGGCAGGTGAACTAGAGCTCGTCATATCAGCGGTTGTCATCGCATGAACAAGATGAAAGACACAAACAGCAACAAATATGATAAAAAGAATGAAATTACCGATTTCCTTCAACAACTGGAAGGAACACTTAACAACCTTTCTAAACCAAATCTGCAATCGAGTGGAAAGTGTGGCGGCACAAACCTTAATCTCACAAATCGAGTGGAAAATGTGGAGGCACAAACCCTATTCTCACATATCGAGTGAAAAATATGCACAATAAACCCTATTTTTCATAGGAAACTTTGATTCATATGCTTATCTTCACCAGCACGATCAATATCTTCAAAATATTGAGCAATAAACTACTCAAACCGTCAAACACTTGGATTACACTAGTGAAATCAACTAAAAATTTGAAGAATAAAAAACTCAAAATGGAAATGTGGAAACGATAAGCACTAAATTTCATAGGATCTACGCTCTGATACCATGTTAAGTTTTGAATATGAGATGAATTAGAAGGATTTATAGAGAAAAGTCATTGAACAAAGAAAGTCGGTGAGAGAGAAATGAGAGGAGTCTTCTAGAACTCCTAAAATCAGAAAAGTGGGAAAATATCTTTTTCTCATTAATCCAAATAACCCAAGCCCAGTGTGTATTTATAGGCCCAATACAGAACACAAGATGTTAAATACATGCGGGTCAAGCCCAATACAGAAATGTAAAAATAAAAGAAGCTGACAAAGCTGACTATTACATATGCACAATATACAACTGATACAACTAGTATACTAGAACAATATATGTCATCCAACAGAGGCAGTATATAAATGTTTCAAATAATAAATGTCAAGCAATTTAAAAGTTTGCCTTGAAACTTCAGAAAAATTGTTGCGATACGTGTATTATTTATGATTTTTAGAACTAATTCTTGAAGTGTTAATTCATATATCACATTTTTGAATAGTTTTTATATTTTTTTATCTTCCCCGAAATTAGATTTATAAGATTTTAAATGATTCGTCTTCATTGGGCCTAGTCGAGTCTATTCGAAAAGGGAATTTGGCACGATGTACATTCTGATAGGGATGAGTATGGTCTGTTATATATCGATTACGCTACTGAAATCGAAATTGAAGTTTTTCATACCGTGGTTTTGGTATTATGATATTTGGTATATATTTTTAAAATTTGGTATTCGGTATTTATAAAAAATATACCGAAATACTGAATACCATATCGAAGTATAAAGTTACATATACAATTCATATATATTAGTATCATAATACCAACAAATATATAAACAAATATAATACAATATTAATTGTTTAGACATTAGAATTTTGACTAATTTATCTTTCATTGAATTGCCCTTTTTGTGTAATTAATTTATGAAGGGGATTAGTTGTGCTTTCTTTTGAATATACTTACATGTATAAGGTGTTAGTACGGTATAATTGAGACATTTTTTGAAAAGACGAAATCGTAATTCTCTATTATGCAAGTATACTTAAGTTGAAGTCGAACAAACTATGATACCGATTTACCGTACCGCAAAATACAGAAACCGAACTTAAAAATACTGAACCATACCAAATTAATTCGGTATGGTAATAGTATAGTACTTTCAAAAAGCGAATACCATGCCAAAGTTTTCAATAACCATGCCCACCCCTACATTCTGGTACATAAAGTTGGCATTTATTAGCCAGGTTTTAAGAATGTGGCACAAAATAGGGCCCATGAAAAGCTCATCGAGTTTGTTGTTCGAACGCTAAGCCCAAGCCCTGAAAGCTTGACTCGTTTTAGCCCAAGCTGACTTCCAATCCCATGCAGAGAGACTTTCATTGGCTATGAAGAAATTTGCTGAATGGTCGTTAAAAAGTTGCCCACTTCCCTATTTCAAATATTGAAGTTTTAGTATATTTATGAATAATGAAATATTATTATTGACTAAGCGGATCTTCTTAAAACAAATTTTAACCTCCTTCTTGAGTTCTTCTAACAATCTCTTATAATAAGGACATTGAAACATTTGCAAATTACCAAGTAAATTAGAATATTTTTCTCAACTAGTCTAATATTATTAACAAGATATTACAATAAGCTCTTTCCTTAGGAGCTCACAGTCCTTAATTATTGTGCACTTTGCTAACAAACATTGAAACTCATATACTCCCTTTACCCCAATTTGTTTGACACTTTTCACTTCGAGAGTTAAACTTCTTAATTTTGTCCATTTGTTTGAACATAGAATTTTTAAATTTTTTGAAATAAAATTTACGTATTTAGAAACTACTTAAAATCTTGAGCCGAGGGTCTTTCGGAAACAATCTCCCTATCTTCCGAATAGGGGTAAGATCTGCGTACACTTTACTCTCCCCAGACCCGGCATTGTGGGATTTCGCTGGATATGTTATTGTTGTTGGAAACTACTTAAAAAGTACTATAAGTCATCATAATTAATAATTTAAAATATTTAAAAGACATGTGAAAAAAATTACGATCAAAGAACAACTCTTTTAACTCTCGAAAAACAAAAAGTGTCAAATAAATTTGGGACGGAGGGAGTATCAAAAAATGAAGTGATCCATCATTTAATAAAAATAAATTATTTAAGTTAGGTCTACCGTTATATTCATCAACTGTATATCTATCGAGTTTGTTTTGTAAAATCAAAATATTTAGGTTAGTATAATCTCAATATGAAATAAATCAAACATACATGAATTAATTTTCCCTATCAAAATCACAGAAGATAAGAGAAACTAACGGGACACCTTTTTCCGTGCGAAAATATTGGGTGATATAATAATAATAAGGGTTGTTGGGTCAGAAGATTGGAGTTTTGCGGAAATGGTTGTTGGGTCAGAAGATTGGAGTTTTGCGCCGCCCAAAGGGTCAAATGGGGGACCAATTTGGCTCTAAATCCACTCATAACATCACAAAGTCACAGGTGAAAGTTGACATTGGTCTTTCATGCAATCATGAAATTATTAAACTAACAAAAATGTGCTTATCACCTGATTTAATTAAAAAAATGAAACTTGAACTTCAACAGAATTCAATTCAGAAATCACTTTACTTATAGTTTAGGTAGCATTTGAAGCAATTATGTGCACCCTAACTATTCTAACAGATATTTTCTCCTTCCTATTAATATATACAGAATAATTTTATTCCGTTCAGATAGATAAAGCAAAAGTATCTCATTTATTTTTATCTTTGTCGAAGTGTTGAGCGCTGATATCCTATAATTTTTTAACTGACTTTATTGATGGTGTATCAAACTTTGATCATGTCAAGAGCACATCTCAAGACTCTAAAGTCGCACATGTTAGAGCTGATTTGGATGGACTTATGACTTTTGGCTTCATAAATTAAGAATTCTAGCTTATGACTTTTGGCTTATATTTATTGTTTTGGCTTAAAAACAAGTGTTTTTCTTAAAAATACTTTTTTATTTTATCGAAACACTCCAAAAGTGCTTGAAAGCTATTTTTGGCTCATAAGCACCTAAAATAAGTCAATCCAATCAGGGCCTTAGTACTCGAGGGTGGATATAGACCAAAAGATATCATTTTGTCAAATAATATTTGGTATAAATACAAAAATGCCATTACGTATAATTATGATAATTTATTTATTTTATTATTTAAATATTAATATTGCTGATATATCATTCTGTGGCCGATGATGATAGTAGTCTTATCTATACCTACAACTTTTATTAGCATGCCAGAATCAAAGGACCATAATATATCCATTTGTTGGGCGAGTGGAGATGTGTCTCCGTGTCTCGCACTAACCTTAACCAGCTAAACGGATATGGTGGATAATGTTAGGCAAATAGCCACTTGCTAATCCTTTAATTTCCTCTTCCTTCTTTTATCTTCTATCTTTTCCAACTTAGTCTTTTTGAGTATTAGTATCTATTTTTCTTTAGATATAATCATCCGATCCAGAATTTATTAACTTAATTGATTTGAATTTACATTGTATATATTCCCTCTGTTCACTTTTATTTGTCCAATATTTCAAAAATAAATTTTCACTTTTACTTATCACTTTTAGCATATCAAGATAAGACAATTTTTTTTTCTATTTTACCCATAGTATTAATTACTCATTTCAAATCATTTTTCAAATTCAATAAAAATATGCACCAATTAATATGAGTACATTGGTAAATTATGCTCTTCATTTATTAATTCTTAAACAGCGCAAAAAATTCAAAGTGGACAATAAAAATGAACGGAGGAAGTAATTTATTAAAAGAAAAAATACGTCTGTCAATAAAAGTTATTTTCAGACTCAAATCCAAACTTCTGGTTAAAAGTTTTGAGAGATCTCATCCCTCTATTTAATATGAACCTCGTGGTAGATATGAACTATTTTAAGCACCGCTCGTACCTTGACATTCAGGTTAGGTACAAATGAACTCTCACTTAGTTTCCATTTGGACATGTAATTAATAACACTGGTGCTTTCGTGACTCGTGGGTATACTATACGTGGTCCATTGTCTGCTCAAATTCAAGTTAAGGATTTTCCACTTAATTAACAGGTTACAGGACATATATAGAAAAAATAATCTGTACGGATTTGAGTTATTTTAAGATTTAATTACCAATTTGAAGGCACTTTGAAAGTTATATCCCTATTGCATTGGAATCCCTTCCAAATTCCAATACATAAAAATTATAAGCTCTACGATGATGCATCTAATTCTAGGAGTTGATCGTTTATATGGCACTTAGAAAAAGACACATAACTGTTGAAAATGATGTAATAAATTCATCTTTTATATAACAAAAAGTACTATTGTTATGTCATACTACCAAATATACTTTTAGTTGGAAAGTCTGAACAATTTAATTATGTTTCCATAGCTTGAAAGCCCCCACATGATCGTCTTGAAGTAATTCCATACTTTCATTCTTCATGAACTTGACTTGTAAAGCTTGGAAGTCCTTGATATGTGACGCACAATGTTTTATGCCAAATATAAATCCAACCTTTTAAACGAAAGCGCAAATTCAATCTTGCTATGTCAATGATTTATTAGCATTAATGATGTTTACCCAAATATCTAAGTTGAAACAGAAAACAAAATTGTTATGAATACATTACGTTATGAGATGGGAACATTACGTTTATGGTGGCTGCCCATTTAGTTTCCCAAATATGATATGAATCAATTGATTTTGTGAATGTTTCATTCAATGAACTACTAGCATACATGTAACTTATTAAATTAATGACTTGTATTTAACGGATGATTTGTATATCTTATAAAAAGGCTTATTCTTAAACTTTGTGAAGATAGACTTGAAGTGACTTGAACATACTTGAATCTTAAAATAAGCAGAAAAGTTTTCTCCTCCTCTCTATATCATTGTCTACATTTCTTGTCTTATATTACTCTTATTTTACAACACAAACTGAATAGTAGTACTATTTAGATAAGGTCAACACTCAATAAAACAGTATTGCTAATGAAGTACTAGTTTCTAGTACTTTAAGAAGTATTTACAGAAACAATAAGTAATTAGTTTACAGTTAAACAAAATATAAAAGTAACATAAAAGGTCATTATGACAGGTAGTGGAAGCATTATAGAAATATTTAGCCATGGAAAGTTTAATTTTTATAATGCAAAATTATTTCAGATATTAAAATAGTACCCTCCTCCTATAAAAGGCGGTACCTTTAGCTGTCTCTTTTTTTTGTTCTCAGATCTATCTTTTTCATGTCATAAAACAATACCACTCCAAACCAAAAAAAATAATGGAGAAAAGGGTTTCTTTCCTCAGCCTATTGTTACTAATATTTGTTGGATTTTCTCTTCTAATCTCCACAATCGCACTTCCTTCTTCAAGTAAGTCATAAGCCCTTTTTAAAATTTTCATCATCTTTTCTATTCAGATATGCTAATTTTAATTCCTTGCAGTACTTAATATGTGTCTTGTGGTGATAATTTACAGGAAGCCTTAAGACAATTACAGAAAATCTACCGTTCCAAGATTCTCAGGGCAAGGTACTCTTTCTTCCCTCTTGAATCCTATTTAATTTCTTTTTCTTTTTAATCGTCCCGTCATATGTGGAGGTGTTTAACTCGGTACAACGTAGAAAAGAAAGACGTTTGAAATTTATGATTTTTAATTTTTGGTTATAAAATCGTGTCACTAAAGGATCGTTTGGTTCAAAATAAGATTATCCCAAGTATAATCCCATATGGAATAGATAATTCTAAGATTTTAGTATAAAATTTTATCTTGATTTTAACTAATACCAACAATCAAATATTGGAAAATTTTAATCTCAAATTTTATATTGGGATAACCTTCCTAATCAGTGTAACCAAGCAATCTCTGAAATATTTTAAAAAGTTAATTCTTTTTAATATAAGAAAGTGTTACTTATTGTTTAGGAGCAAATAAGTGAAACAGAGGAAGTACTCCTTTTAGGGTGAAATAGGGTTCTCAAGTTTATTGAGATTTCCTATGAAATTTGGTGAATAATTCTTACTTTATTTTGCATTTATAAATTGTTGAAGGTATTGATGGGATTCGAGAAGAAGAGGGAGTTGTTAGTGGAAAGAGATGACTATGCAGGAACAGGTGCCAATAATCATCATGACCCAAAACCTCCTGGCATTGAATGGTGAACTGAAAATGGCAATATTATTAGTACGTGTTTAGATGTGGTGATGACTGTTCTTATGTGCAAAAAGATGAAATAAAGAATGAAGGGGATAAGATCGATGTGTGCAGTGAAGTAAATGTAATTATGTTGGTTGTTTTATTTTTTGCTGTTTTATTAGAAGTGTAGATGGCTGCATTGTACTACTAGTAATAGATGTCTCACTTGAAAAATAGGAATAAAAAAGAATTTCTAATTTATGTGTTAAGTCTGTTTTTAAAAAAAAATATAATTTGTATGTATACATATTTAGTAAGTACTCAGTAATTTCGGCATCTCAATATTTAAGATCATACAATTTAAGAATAATATAATATATTACACACATCTTTAATTCAAATTAGATCATAACATTAAAAAAAATCATATTTTTCTTTTCTTAAATTTGCGTAGTCAAATTAATACATACTACTATAATTAAAATGAAACTGAGGGAGTAAAAGATATGTCTCGTTCTTCTCTTTCCAGAGCAGCATCTAGTTATTTCTTTTGTTTAATAATTAATACACACTGTAGATTAAGAGATTTGGTTGGTTGTTGGGCTTGGTCTGTGACCATGTGATCTAAACTTAAACAACCTTATTTCGTTCACTTATCTAATTTCCCAAAAAGAAAATGTTTTGATTCTTAAAATGATTTTTTGTGTCGCGCATGACGCATGCAACACCCAATGGTGTTTAATTAGGAGGCAAGTTGAGCTGATCATTACTTACTAATTATTAGCCAAATTGTTAAATCGAAGCAAACGTGAAATCCTAACATTTCGTATTTGATACATAAATAAGAGAAATCAAAGAACGAAGAAGTGATTACTACACATAACTTTTTTGGGGTGCATCCATACACAACCAATGGTGTCACGAGTTACATGACAAGAATAAATCATGGCACCTGCAATAATAATTGAATGTAGATGAGTTAAATGACTCATTTTCCTTCCATAGGACTTGGATAGTTCTTCGACTCTTGGCACCTTGACATCCACGAAAGTCCGAATACATATACGATCCTTGAAACTTGTAAATTTTTTCATTGGGTAGCAATAAAATATTTATGCTATTATTCATCCAACATTTTTCATTTGGTAGCAATAAAGTTGGAATGCGATTATTTCATTTGTAGTTTGTGTTTTTCTTAACAGCTGCTAGTAATTAAAGAAAAAAAGTACTTTTCAATCATACTTGATTGCACTCCAGATGCAAGTCATCAAGAACAAATGTCTTTTATATTGCGGAGTGTGGATATTTCAAATTTACTCCAATAAAAATTAATGAATATTTTTTTGAGTTTTTAAAAGTGGACGATACGAGTGGAAAAGGTATTTTTGAAGTTATTATAGATGAGATTAAAAATATTGGATTTGATATTGATAATTTAAGAGGACAAGGATATGATAACGGATCCAATGTGAAGGGAAAACATCAAGTAGTTCAAAAAAGACTTCTCGATGTAAATCCTAGAGCATTTTATACACCTTGTGGTTGTCATAATTTAAATTTAGTACTTTGTGACATGGCTAATTCTTGTACAAAAGCTATATCATTTTTTGGAGTGATACAACGTATATATACGCTATTTGCTTCTTCTACTAAGCGTTGGAATATTTTAAAAGATTTTATACCCAACCTAACTCTAAATCATTGTCACAGACACGTTGGGAAAGTCGTATTGAAAGTATTAAAGTATTAAGATTCCAAGCACCACAAATAAGATATGCTTTATTAAAACTAGTAGAAGCTAGTGAGGATCCAAAAACTAAAAGCGAAGCTACTTGTTTAGCAACATATGAGCTTGAAAATTTTGATTTTTTATTGGGGATGACTATTTGGTATGATATATTATTTGCGGTTAATTCAATTAGTAAAAGCATACAATCTAAAGATATGATATTGATGCTGCCATAGATCAACTAAGAGGTCTAATTTCTTCTTCTTCTTTTTTTTAAACTATAGAGAAGAAGGATTTGCAATTGCTATGATTTTTGCTAAGGAAGTTGCATCTGAGATGAATATAGAATCTGAATTTCGTAAGAAACGTGTAATATTTAGAAAGAAACAATTTGATGAAAATGTTGATAACGAAGTCACAAAGTCTCTTGAAGAATATTTTAGAGTTGATTACTTCTTATATATAGTAGACCAAACCATTTTGTCACTTCAAAATAGATTTGAATAATTTGAAGCATATGAAAATATTTTTGGTTTTCTATTTAGTGGTAAAAAATTGAGATCACTAGATGATGAGAGTTTGAAAGAGTATTGTCTTAACCTTGAACTTTCTTTAACACATAATAGTTATTCTGATATTGATGGTTTAGATTTATTTTTTGAATTAAAAGTATTAAGAGAAATAATACAAGTAGAAGAGAATGATCTAATCGAAATACTCAATCAAATAAAAAGACTTGATTCTTTTCCAAATACATATATTGCTTATAGAATAATGTTAACGGTTCATGTAACCTGCCTTGATAGAAAGAAGTTTTTCAAAACTAAAATTGATAAAATCTTATCAAGATCAACAATGTCTCAAGAGAGATTGAATGGATTAGCTATATTATTAATTGAAAAATAACTATTAGAACAAATAGATTATAAAACAGTAATTAATGAGTTTGCAACTAAAAAAGCTAGAAAAGTAAACTTTAAATAAAAATATATATGGTGATCTTTTTTTTTTAAGGAAAAAAAAATTCTGGGAAAACATATAAGAAATTTGACACGCCCCGATTTTGTTGAGACGGCCACGTTCTTTCCCATATTTTACTAACCCATTTGTCTTTAGATGGGCCTCGTAAGTGACATCAAAATATGGGTCAAATCGGTTGAGCCCATTTTTATCCCGTAGAAAAGTAGGTAAAGACGAGTAAAATATGAGTTAAGTAACTCATTTGGTAGCAATAAAGCGTAACATTTCTTCCTTAGGCTCCCTAGCCTCTCTCCTTGACTACAAATCATAACATTCAGTATAAGTTATCAACTTAAATTGTTCAATTTCTTACACCCTAAAAGAATAAAAGTCGTTGATTTTCTTAATTTCTTCACACAAAAAATAGAGCTAAAGATATTAGAAATTGACAGTAAATATTTTCTAAATTAGAAAAAAAAAATGGGAATTTCAACAAAATTAAAAATAATAATTTGTTGAAGATGAAATTTCTTCTCAAATTTGAGTACCCTTGTGGGGCTTTTAGG
This sequence comes from Lycium ferocissimum, assembly GCF_029784015.1. Lineage (NCBI taxonomy): Eukaryota > Viridiplantae > Streptophyta > Magnoliopsida > Solanales > Solanaceae > Lycium > Lycium ferocissimum. Next base: position 19,066,995 of record NC_081346.1, on the reverse strand, counting down.
AGGGAAAATGAGAGAAAGCCTACCATAGCAGCTTAGTTTCAACTGGATTTGGTAATGAGAAGGCTCAGAAATACTCAACAGCTTGCAAAAACTCATTTATTGTTGTAGCTATGTATTTAATTCTGGCACGAAATATGTATATCAATTTATACGTAACCTATTTTAACCTGTATTAAATACGGACAGGATGGATGTTTGAGTAATTTTCATACAACCTTGCAATTCAACCAAATTCAATCCTACCCGTCCATTTGTTTGCTCTACCTTTCTCCTGTACGACTTAGCTTATAATAGTAACGGAAAAGGGTCAAAAATACCCCTGAACTATTCGAAATAGATCATATATACCCTCCGTTTGCATTTGGTAGCAAAAATACCCTCGCCGTCTATCCAAAGGACCACAAATACCCCTCGCGTTAACAGACCTGTTGAAAAGCTGACGTGGCATGCCCACGTGTAAGAAAACTTCCACGTAGCCATCCACGGAGGGTATATATGTTCTATTTTGAATAGTTCAAGGGTATTTTTGACCCTTTTCCGTACTTTCTTTATTATCATGTTTAAAAAATGTTTTACTTTTTTAGTTAAAATAATTATATTTTAAACTTATCATTCACTCTTAAATCTTTGTAAAATAATTTATACTCACACAAAAGTATATGACATATTTTAGATTACACACTTAATACGTAATAATTTTATTTTATTTTTTTAAAATTTCACATTTAATCAAATATTTGCACATGAATTAGAACAAAAAAGAAAGTTGAAGGGTTATTTCGGAAAAACTAACTTAAAGGAGGCCTTGATGTGTAGTGGCGGATCCAGAATTTTCATTCAGGGGGTTCGGAAAAAACAAAATCTGAATATAAAAAAATAATATTCTCAATGGAAATCGAACCTAGGACAATAGTGTCACGCCCAGAACCATGGCCTGGGCGAAACACGACACTCGGTGCCACATACGGCATGTGACCGAGCGAACCACATGGCTTTTCGAATCATCATGAGAGGCATACATGAGCGGAAATATAGCATGAACGTGATGAGCTTTCATAAACATGAGATGTCATAATAATTTAATGAAAATATTTGTTTAAATCACAATGCGGAAATAACATGGGTTGAGCCAAAGATGACTAAACACCTTGCATGTCTAACATAACTAAGCTGACTAGTCTATGAAACCTCTAATCGTGAATCCTGACTGGAAAACATACTTGTTGGGACAAGGCCCCCAGCATACTTTTAGATGCAAAACTAATTAAAGAATGACAATGTCTAAACCTCGAATGAGATGGGGCTCGCAATAAGGGTACGTGCGGTCCTGCGAAAGCGAGGCGTCGTCCTCAAATGCGCCCACTGCGTCGTGAAATGCGGGCCGGGCAATAAAAGGGGACGTGCACATTGAATGTACCGGTATGTAAAGCAACCGAAAGAAATAACATGGGACATGGAATAACATGATAAAGCGAAAGCGAAAACACGGACATGAACATGAGCATGAGCATGAGCATGAATACATATATATATATATATATATATCTATATATATATACGTAAAACATGATAAGTAGGGAGAGCATTTCATAAACCGACCATGTGATATCACCACGTGGGTACGTGGAGTCTGGTACCTTTCCTGGGACAGCCCCCATACCTTGCCAGGGTATGAGGTGGTAACGTGCTCCCGATAGATCCATTGAGTGTAAAATTAAGGTATCGTCCCTAAGCGGGGCGGGGCGATCCTTGTCCTACGGTGGCTACATAGTTTCGGGCTATCCCGAGCCTTCTCGGTATTCGTGCAACTCCCAAAAACATGAACATAATATAGTTGTCTAAGAAGCCCATGATTTTCGTGAATCAACTTATACTTGTCTTGTAATTATGATTTCACGAAATAACTTGTAAACATGGTTTCATGAAATAACTTGTATTTAGCATGTATGTATCTTGAGTCATGACATGAACATAGTTATAAAATACAATTGCATGAAAACTTGTAGAAATGTAGGATATTCATGAAATAAGCATTTTTATTTAAAAACATGTATGCAAGAACCCATGGAATACAAGATATGGGTTTTCATGGATTACGGACGGATTCTCAATAATCATAAAGAAATATTAAGAACTCAATGATGGAATTATAACAGTTCATACATAATATAATCATGGACATGGACCTAGGGTTATCATAAGCATGGTATAGAAACCCTAGTTTTAGTATAGAATCATAATTTATGGATTATGAGGCGTGGGGAAGAAACAATGATGTTCCCACACGTAGATAGTAACTACATTACCTTAGTCGCTCCAAAACTTGAATTAAAGACTTGAGCTTTGAAGAAGATTTTCAAAATCTTGAATTCTTGAACCTTGAGATGGTTTTCTTGAAAACCCTAGTTTTAGGAATAATGATTTCTTGTTTAGATCATTAGAGTATACGTTAGAATTGAGTTGGAATAATTAGAGTAGGCTTACCTTGGTGTTCTTGATGATGGGAGAGGGTAGGAGGTCGTTCTAGGGCTTGAAGGAATGAAAAATAATGATTTGAGCGATATGGACGAATATATATTTAGAAATTTTTTACGAAATAACCCGTATTTTGAAATACTAGCGAGTATTTTGAAATACGGTCCGTATTCTTTCTTGCGTCTCTTCGGTAAAATGGTCATAACTCTTTGCACGGTGTTTTGACCCCCAAATATTTGGAAAGGTATTTCAAAAATGCAACTTTCATCAAGGAAGTTTTCCAAATTCCAAATACAAAATACGGGCCATAATTTGAAATACGGTCCGTATTTAACAATGTAACATCAAGTGTCAAATTCCGGAATGCTCGGAAATCCTTGATACCGATTTACATATACTTAAATACGATCCGTATTTGTAACGTCCGAATGCCAAATTCGAGAATGTTCGGAAATCCTTGGTAACGGTTTACTACTTGATTTACGACCGTAAAGTGAAATGATCCTTGTTCATGGGCGTAAACCCCCGTCTTACAAGCTGAACGGGGAAATTTCAATTCTCGCATCCTTTATCTAATTTTCTAAGTCTAGGATCAAGGTCGAAGAAAGGTGTTATTTTTTTTAACGCTTTGCATTTGTTCGGGGTGTTCAAAAGTTAATATATGTACATAAATACGGAAAATCTACCCGGTAATTTTTTGCGGGTGTTCGGCCCTCTAAATCAACTTGTTGATGTGCTTATTTCCGAACATGTTTTTTCATCTTTACAACGAGTATTGAATTAGATCTCGAGTTGATTGAATTTCTTAAATTAGGAAAGTAAAACCACCAACGCGGGGGGAGAGAATAGATTAGTCACCATCATCTTCAACTCCCGACTTTCCCACGCGTCGGTGGTTTTTACTTTCTAATTTAAGAAATTTAAGGATCTAACGCGATTCTTTACTCGTTGTAAAGATGAAAAAACATCTTTAGTGAAATAAGCACATCACCTCCTTTAATTTAGTTTTGAAATAACCCTTGACTTTCTTTTACATTTCTAATTCATGTGCAAATATTTGATTAAATACGGAATTTAACAAAAAAAAAAAATTACGTATTAAATGTGTAATCTAAAATATGTCATATACTTTTGTGTGAGTTATGAATTATTTTACAAAGATTTAAGAGTGAATGAGTTTAAAATTTAATTATTTTAACTAAAAAAGTAAAATATTTTTTAAACATGATAATAAAGAAAGTACTGAAAAGGGTCAAAAATACCCCTGAACTATTCAAAATAGATCATATATACCCTCCGTGGATGGCCACATGGAAGTTTTTTTACACGTGGGCATGCCACGTCAGCTTTTCAACTAGTCCGTTAACGCGAGGGGTATTTGTGGTCCTTTGGATAGACGGCGAGGGTATTTTTACTACCAAATGCAAACGGAGGGTATAGATGGTCTATTTCAAATAGTTCAGGGGTATTTTTGACCTTTTCCGTAATAGTAAAGAAAACTTTGCAAAACTTTTTACAAAGTTGAAGAAGGCTAAAAAAGATCAAGGTTACAATGGTAAACACGTTTTTATTTTTAAAATAAATAAACTCAAATATTTAAAATCTATATTGTACATTCTTATTTTTAACATAACAACCAAATATTCAACAAAAATTAATCTATGTATAACTAATTAATCGCTGCATAACTTATCTTTGGATCAAAAGACCCATGAATTTAAGTTATAACCTTTTTCTCCGTTGCCTTTGTTATAGACTGTTTCTCATTTTTAGATTAAATCAATTCATCTTCCAAAAATAAATCTAAATAAATGGAAGTCTTTTATGACAATATATTTTTTGGATATATGAGGTGACTAAGCAGCCTCTGGAACAAACTATAATTAAAAAGGATCAATGTTAATTCGAGATTGATAGATTGGGCCGCATAGTCTAGAGTCCTATGAGCGTTCTCAGAAGAATCTTCTTCTAAGTTTCATTACTTTTCAGCTAGAGTAATTCGCCATTGGTTTTATGATATCTAATATAATTAGTTTCAGTTTGTCATCACCAACTATTTCGATTGTATATATAGATTCTTCTTCATGGGAAATACGAGTATTTGGGACATTTTTGTGTGAGGTCTGAAACAGTAACAAAGTTAAGAATTTCGCTGGTGTTCAATTATTAAGATGTATGTATAAAAGGTGTCTAAACAGTAATTATTGACCTAATGGAGTTATATGTGTGTGTGTGTGTTCAACTGACAACTAATCTCGGAGGGGAAATGAAAGTAAGGAGGAGGAGGGATTAAACATTATCTTCTCAACATGAAGCGCTAACTAATTTCGGTATAAACCGGGGGTGAAAAATAAAACACAAAGAATCACGGGGCATAAAACGAAATTTACAACTTCCAGAAGACTGTTCTGTAGCTTGATTTATTTTTTTGACTGAAACAAATTGCCTTAGGGTCAAAATTTCAACAAAATCAAAGTTGGTGAACTTTTAGACGGCTTATATATTTCTCCAAACAAAATAGGCAAAATTCGATACCTACTGTTTGTATCAAGGTTAATTAATTAATCATAGTTACATCATAGGAGTATGAAATGTTTAAGCCAAAAGACACGTGATGTATTTTACATAGTTTGGTATTTTCTTTACGCCAGTTTATCTGAATCTATTTTCTTCTGATTCGTTTAAATAAGAATGATCCCTCTATATTTAAAATAATTTAATTTAAAATTCTTATTTTCCTCTTAATGAGGAGCTAACTGTACAGCTACACATATGTAACATATAATGTTTAAACACAAAGTTCCGAGAATCTTTTTTGGCTTAATGCATATGCAGCCTCTTGAACTTTTTTTTTTTTTTTTAATTTTGGCCATAAATTAAGTATTATTATATTAAACACACAGCTAAATGTAGTGTGTACATCGAATACGATCAGCTTTACATAATATTCTATCTTCAATATAACAACATGCTAATATATATTCTAATTTAATTATGTCATTTTTAGCTAAGATTAGCGACAATTGAAAGGGGAAAAAAAAAAGTAAGCTCTTAATTAAGTGACGATTGAAAAGCGAAAGCAGGTAGAAATCGACACATTCATGACTTAAAGAATAGATTACCACACGTCTAAAATATTACTTTATTGTCATTACCACAATTTATTTTTGCTTCTAATAAAAAATAAATTTAGAGAATTTGATAGACACACTTGAAGACAAGTTCAGAAATTCAATAGAAATATCACTTAGTTAAGATGTTAAAACAAAAAAAGTGATAAATTTAGGGAGCTGGATATCTATTAAGCCATCTTATTGTGTAGTCGGTCAAATAAATCTTTGAAATGAATAGAGTATATACAGTGGTAATCGCTATCTATAATTCCGTTACGTACTAGCAGTCGTCTAGTACTAGCCTAGCCCTGCCCTCTTCTTGACCTTTTAGGTTCTATCGACAAACCTAGCGTTTAGTAATAAATTTTAAATTATATTTTAATAATTTATTTTTAAATATTTATTTGGTCATAGATTTTAGATCGAATCTTAAATATTTGTCTTTAAAAAAATTTCAAGTTCAAACTTCTATTCACAAAACTTCAATAATTTTTTCACGTAAAATGCATATCCAAAAACAATCTCAAGTTTCATAAATCACAACTTTAAAATTTAAATTTTAAATTTCAAATTTCATCTTCAAAATTTAGAACCAAATGGGAGCTTAAAAATCAAGAAATATTACATAATTGGATTACCTTTTTTTCTCCATCTTTTAGTTGAAAAGTCACAAGCACATCGGGTTATTTTCTATGCTTATCTAGCTTCTAGACCTTTACGGGATTTTCTGTCAGCGATTAAACCATTCAAAGGCACGTAATTTCTTTACGGAATGCCAAACTTTAGAAATTCAAAGCACGACAAAATTCAATTCTTTTGACTTTTCTCTACCCATAACTTTTACGCTTTCAAATTTTCACACATCTGAGAAAGCAAAATCCAAAACAATCACTGCCACGTACTGCTATACATTTCAACATCGACCCCTATATAAATATAATAACCAATTGTCCCCTAATTAATATTTCATGCATTGATTATACTGGTAATCAAAATGAAGATATCAGGGATTTTGTTGCTTTTTTTCACCTTATTCCAAGTTATAAAAGCTGATGAAGCAGTTCTTGATACTGATAAAGAAGAAGTCCGTCCAGGCAACAACTACTACATATTACCGGCCACCTCCGGCAAAGGTGGCGGCCTAACGCTTGCAAAAGGCGAAAACGGGAGCTGCCCTCTAGACGTTTTTCAAGAACAGAATCCGAAAAGCGTAGGCCTTCCTATAAAATTCTTGATGGTGAATTCAGCCTCTGGGCTAATAATCGACATAAATGAGGACATAAATATCAAATTTGCAGCACCCAGGTACGTGTCGATGTGCAATAAATCAATTGTTTGGGAAGTCGAAAAAGGGTTTGTGACCACTGGTGGAACTCAGGGTGGGATGCATGACACGTCCTCATGTTTATTTACGATTCAGAAATATGAAGATGCATATGCGATACAGTTTTGTCCTAGAGCTACAGGTTGCTCTTTTGTTTGTCCAAGGTTGAAGTGTGGGTACATTGGTATTTCACCTGCAAATGGAGCGAGGCGTTTGGCTGTGAACGCTCCGGTTTTCAAGATTGTGTTCAAGAAGGCCTACTAAGATATTTTATTCATATTAATAACATAATAAATAGTGATGTGGCTGGATATTGATTGGTTATTTTAATTGCATAAGAATAAATGCTTGATATGTATTTCTTGTAGTTCAGCTTTGTGTTATTTTTATTACTACTAATACAGTATCATGTTTTCCTTTTTTCTAATCTTGAATTGATTGTAAAATATCATTTTGTGTAATTAAATCGGCTATATCAAATTACTTATTAGTTATTACTTATATTTCTCTACAGGTTAAATTTCTTTTGAATTGAAAAAAGAAAAATTTCAACAGAAAATACCGGGAATGAAAATTAATGCAGTTATATATTAGCCTACGTTATCCGTCCTTCCAAACATAGGACAAACAGAAAATCGCTTCCTCTCTAAGCTAATACCAACAAAGTTTACGTATGCGTTTAGACATGCCATATGAAACCAATCATGATTTTAAATTAGTGTTTGTTTAGGCAATTTACAGAAAATTTTAATTTTAATTTCATATCGTGATTTCAAATCTCGGATCATTCAAAAAGAAACTTGACCCATAAATTTAAATTTTGTAAAAAAAAATCATAAATTGGTAGATATATTCACCAACTATGTTTATCAACTATTTATATCAAATATTAAAAAATCTGCAAGTTAATATTATATTTATAATAAATTTACTCATTAAAAAATACCCATTAAAAAAGAATTATTTACGCGAGTTTACCCCTGAAATTTAATTTCGTGTGCTACCCGGACCGCGTAAAAAGTTTAGGCGCGTACCCATCTTGTCAGACTGTCATTTGCCATGAATTGCGGAACGCGTTGTGGAATTTTTTGCGTCTTCCTTTACCGTCTCAGCCGCCTCCTCTTTTAATTTTGTTTTCCTCTTTTTGTTTAGATTCTCCTTTTACCCGTTTTTTGTTTTGTTGTCCTTTTTTTTTTGTTTTTGGGTTATCTTCTTTTTTTATTTCTTTCTCTATTTTTATCTTCTATCTTTTTTAGATGAAAAGTATTAATTTTTACATTACTACAAATATAGGAATTAAATAATTAGATTACAACAAGAAAAAATTAAAAAAGATACTAAAGACTAGCTTATTTATTAAATTTTAAATTAATAGAAAATATATTAGTATTTTTTTTTTCTCTTTGTGAATGAAAAAAAAACTTATTTCTAAAATATGACTATTTTTATTTGAATTTTTTTTCAAAAGTTAACTTTCTAAAAATGACAAAAAAAAAATTAACATATCAAAATTAAGCTTAAACTTTATTTGTTGTATTTTTTTTCTTTTAAATGAATGAACATGTTCTTGATATCGTATCACATATGATGTATACGAAGTATGCTGTTATCATGGGATTTTACATTTTTTTAAAGGAATGAAACAGTTCTTTATGATACCCTGTCATTATATGATATATACCATGTAGGTATCATAGAGGTTTTTTTTCTTTTTTCTTTTAAGAATTGAATCTACTCTATGATACCCTGTCAGTATATGACATATACCATGTGGGTATAATAGATGACTAAGCTCTCTTTTTAAAGGAGTGAATCAGTCATTTATGATATCTTGTGAGTATATGATGGGCCAAAGTCATAGACAATCCCCTCGAACTCGTCCCGATTTTCCATCTGTACCCCCCCAACCGAAACGTTGACCATCCGACCCCCGAACATAAGATAAACCGTGCCATTTTGAACCCCTCGTGCTACCTCGGCACACACGTGAAGCTCACCGCTAAACAGAGCGTGAGAGACCAATTTTCTTTTTTTGAATTTTTAATCATTAAAAATTAATTTTAATAAAAACTTATTTTAAAATCTATTTAAATAATTAAAAAAAAATTGAAAACCCAATCCATCCTCTCCGATAGCCCACTTCACCGCCGCCATCGTCGCTCGCCGCTCTCCGCGTGCCTCCTCCCTCCGCCGTCAGTCGCTTTCTTTTTTTAAATTTTTAATCATTAAAAATTAATTTTAACAAAAACGCTATTTAAATAGATTTTGAAGCGCGAAGTAGTGGCTAGTAGAAGTGGGCTATCGGAGAGGATGGGTTGGGTTTTTCAATTTTTTTAATTATTTAAATAGATTTTAAAATAGAGTTTTGTTAAAATTAATTTTTAATGATTAAAAATTTAAAAAAAGAAAACAAGCATACAAAGGAGAGGAAGTACGAAATGCGCTAGGTGGGGCTATCTGAGAGGATGGGTTGGGTTTTTCAATTTTTTTTAATTATTTAAATAGATTTTAAAATAGAGTTTTTGTTAAAATTAATTATTTTTGTTGACATGGCTTATTTTTTTTTTAAAAAAAAAACAAGTAACATGACATGGCTCCATGTCCTTTGTTCTATTTTTTCATGTCACAGCAAGTGAGCTTCACGCGTGTTCCCAGCTGGCACGAGGGGTTGAATGACACATTTTATCTTATGTTCTAGGGGTTCGTACGGTCAACATTTCGGTTGGGGGGTACAGATGGAAAATCGGGGACAAGTTTGGGCGTCCATTTATGACTTTAGCCTATATGATATATCGCGTGGGTACCATCCCGACAATCTTATTAGTATAGATAATATACCATCTGGGTATCATAGAGGATTGAGTTATATTTTTTTTCAAGAAATGAACCAATCCTCTATAATGCCCCGTCAGTATATAGTATGTGATATATGCCATATTGGTATCATAGAGGACTGAGGAGTGTTTTTCTTGAAAAAATGAATTAGTCCTATATGATACCCTGTCATTATATGATATATACCATGTGTGTATCATGGAGGACTGAGTATTGTTGAAATGAATCTGCTCTCTATGATACCCTATCAATATATTGTATATACTAGGTTGGTATCATAGCAGACTGAGTATTTTTCTTGAAGGAATGAACTGCTACTCTTCTATGATACCCTGTCAGTATGCTACTCTTCTATGATACCCTGTCAGTATATGATATACCACATGGGTATCATAGAGGACATAGTTTTATTTTTTGAAGGAATGAACCAATCTTCTATAATACTCTGTTAGTATATGATATACCATGTTGGTATTATAGATGACTGAGCTTTTTTTTAAAGGAATGAATCAGTCCTCTATGATATCTTATGAGTATATGATATATCATGTGGTTCAGTCATCCATGATACATAGATATATACCATGTGGGTATCATTGAGGATTGAGTTATGTTTTTCTTGAAGAAATGAACCAGTCCTCTATGATGCCCTGTCATTATATAGTATGTGATGTACACCATGTCGGTATTATAGAGGACTAAGGAGTGCTTTTTTTTTCTTCGAAAAAATGAATTAGTCCTCTATGATACCCTGTCATTATATGATATATACCATGTGTGTATCATAGAGGACTGAGTATTGTTGAAATGAATATTCTATCTATGATACCCTATCAATATATTGTATATACCAGGTTGGTATCATGGCAGACCGAGTATTTTTTTCTTGAAGGAATGAACTGCTATTACTCTATGATACCCGGTCAGTATATGATATACCATATGAGTATCATAGAAGACAGAGTTTTATTTTTTGAAGGAGTGAACCAATATTCTATGATACTTTGTCAGTATATGATATACTATGTGGGTATCATAGAGGATTGAGTAATATATTTATTAAGGAATGAACTAATATATTTATTAAGGAATGACCTAATCTTTCAATGATATCCTCTCATTATATGATATATACCATGTGAGTATCATAATATATTGTAACACCATACTTCAACTGCTTCTGATTTGGTATACCATATGCTATAGAATAAATTCTTTTTTGAGGTATAGAAAAAAAACTAAAAAAAATAATATATCAGTTATCTTTTTTATTGATTAAAAAAAAAATAAAGGAGCCAAAAGGTGTGTAGAATTAGATTATGAAAAAAAAATGAAATTAGTAAAGTAGAAAAGGTGAATAGAAATCACCAGAAATTAAAAAAAAAGAATAAATAAAAATAGCAAAAAAAAGTGAATGAAATTATACTATGCACATAAAAAAAAAGAAAAAAAAAGAAATAAATTAAATTAAAAAGGAACAAGAAACTAAAAAAAAAAGAGCAAGAAAATTGACAAAAAGTGAAAAGAAAGGAGCTAGAATTAAATATGGAATCAGATTATGGTGAAAAAGAAATTTAAAAATAGTATAATTTGAGAAAAAAAAATTATTAAACAGTAAAAGGAGAATAAAGAAAAAAAACGAGAAAAAAGGGAAGAAAGGAAAGAAAAGAAGATAAGAAGTAGGGAAATAAAAAAGAAAAGAAGAAAAAAGAAACAATTACCTACATAAGCTATAATGAGAAGAAAAGGTAAATAGTTTTAGGGGTACGAAAGTAAAGGGGGCATATGAAAGTAAAAGGGACATGAAAAGGTAATTATTTTATGTATAGTGGGCATTGGTGTTCTTTTTCCTTATATTAAAGAATAGTTATACAACAGCTCATGTTCAATTTTCTTTTTTATTGAATTAAAGTCTGATCGATTGATGTTGTATTATTTAGAAAGGTCTTTTAGTAGCGTATTGATGTTCGGCCTAAAAAGCATATAGTTAGCTATTAGTTGTCTTACATTTTAATACTTTTAATCGTCTTTTGAATATTATTAAATTTATTTGTACTTAATATTATATTTTTACTATATAAAAATAAAGCGATGTAAAGATGAAGATATTTGAAGAAAAATTGGATAGAAAGTGTTGGATATGAGATTAGTGCGTACAGCTGAAGAAGAGGCTAAAGAGGGCCATACTATTTATTTATATTTTTATTGTGGAAGAGGGATCAACACATCATTGACTGCTTGTACAAAAAGTTTTATAAGTTGTACACGCAATGAATGCTTGTATTAAAAGCTATATAACTTGTACACTTTACCCAACTATTTTTTAATCCCGTGTGGACATATGTTATAGTACTTAATATTTATTTCCTTCTCATGTAATCTCTGACATATTTATTTCCTTCGTACACTTTTACTTGTTCACTTTTGACTTTTCACGTCCTTGCTGAATATTTATTCTCTTCTAATATATAGACGTATGCAGTTCAATTTTAATTCTTCTACACAAATTTATTTCATCCGTGCACTTTTATTTGTTCACTTTTGAAATTTTCACGTTCTTTAAGAATTAATAAATCCCAGGTCGACATATGTCATAGTACTGAATATTTATTCTCTTCTCATGTATATACGTATGCACTTCAATTTTAATTCTCCGACACATATTTATTTCCTCTGTGCATTTTTACTTGTTCACTTTTGATTTTTCACATTCTTGCTGAATATTTATTCTCTTCTGATGTATACATGTATGCATTTCAATTTTAATTTTCCGACACATATTTATTTTCTCCCTGCACTTTTACTTGTTCACTTTTGACTTTTTACGTTCTTTAAGAATTAAAAAATGAAGTATTCCCTGCGTCCCATATTACTTGGCCACATTACTTGACTTTTCACGCTCTTTAAGAATTAATAAATGAAGTACTCCCTTCGTCTCATATTACTTAGCCACATTACTATACTTGACTTTTCATATTATTTAATAATTAATGTTGACACCCAATTTCGTCCCTCCTTTATTTTAATTTATTCCCTCGGGCTTCTAAATTTATTGACGAGCTAAACACTTTATTTTCACTATTATCAATTTTCACTATTTTACTATCAACGTTACTAGCATTATCTTATCACAAATTTCAAAACGGTTCGTCGTTATTCTACTTTCGGATTTTGTGCTCGTTAAACTAATTATACTTTATCAAGTCTTTATTTTCTACATATTAATTTCATAGTGTATGTTTGTACTAGTTATTAAATTAGAAGCCTAAGAAATAATTAAATTAAAGGAAAAGAAGAGCCCATTTCCGGACCAATAAAACAGGCCCAATTCAAACCCATTACACATTATTACCCGGTCCAGCCCAATATCCACAATACCCGACCCGGCCCACTTCCTTTCTCTTAGTCTTTAGGTTTTCTTTCATTTTTTCACTTCAGCCGTCTCATCTCTCTCCTCTCCCTCTTCGCTCTCTCTCCTTCGTCTTTTTCATCACTCTCTCTCTTTCGCTCCATTTCCAGCAAAAGAACAAGCCTCGTCAGTCATGGACAGAGGCTGCTCGCTCCATTTTTATGCCATAGTTTTGTCTCCACCTCACTCTGCTCATCTCAGCCACGATCTTGGACTCTTCCTCCCCTTTGAGCGAAAATCCAAGCTACTTTCTCTCCAACTCAGACCATGCCTCTCCACTTCTGCGAAATCTTTTGCTTTAACATAAAAATTCAGAAGACGAACAGCTTTTTTTTAAATTTCAAACGGTTATTTCACTTAAAATCCCGCTCAAAATTTTAGATCCGAAACCCTAGTTTTCATCCTATATATATACTAGCATCTTTGAGTTGAAAAAGGGTTCATTCGGCCGTCAAAAAAACCACTTTGGAAATATCCACATTTTTCAACCACTGTATCTTGAAACAGTCATTTCGAAGTACCAAGTAGGTTACTGTGTTTTCAATTTGCTTATTACTTTAAAATCGAGGGCAGATCGGAGACCTCGACGCCCCATTTCACTGCACACGAGAAAGGTGAATTTCTCCTTTGTCTGAGTCTATTTTTTAGTTCAATTTGTTTTTTTGAGAATCTGAGTAGATTTGGTTTGTTTTAATCCTTGTTAACTGAGATAATGATTTTCGAAATCCCTTGTTTATTTTTTGCCTCTTTCGATTCTGTGATAGAATAATACCATGTGTGACTCTGCGTGTAAGACATGGCCTTGAGATTAAGTTGTTTAAGTGTTGGAATAGAGTCATATTGTCAAATTGTTAATGTGAAGAATGTATGTTCCGTGAGTTTCTGTTGACACCAAAAAATGTGTGGCTTATGTGGTTAGATAGCTTGAGTCCTGTCCCTATGTTCAAACAGGAATGATCGTATGCCTAATTTGAAAATGGAGGATTGGTTTGAATTCAGTCTGTTTAGCATATGTCTGTTCTAGAGCTGTGTGTGCACATTGAATTGAACGTGAACATTGTTTTACTCTTTTAGTTGAAACCTTAAGTTTGTGCTTGTTGAATGTGTGCATGGTGTTTTTTTATTTTATTTGAAAAGGGGTATTTCAACTAGAATGCATATCATCTACTATTATGAAGTGAATTATGTGTCAAGAAAATTAAGGAATAACGCAGAATTCATACTGTAGTATATTGTTTTCAATTTTCACCTTTTGAATGTGAATTGCACTGCCATGGGGTGTTGGCTTGGCCAAACCCGAACTCTCTATGAGCATATAGAGTTTCTAAGCTTGGGTTCTATATGGATATGGTTCCTTTCCCTTTCTTCATTCCTTCTTTGACTTACCGTGACTACTTTTCCTTGAGAAAAATTGCTAAGCTATCTGTTTACTTATGTATGAGGTCACTAGGGATTGTGTGTTGATATAGAGTCCCAGATAAGACTATGTATTTGAATAGAAGTCTGGGATTCTTTTATTGCTTGACTCTTTGCCTCTGAAGACTAGAAGAAATGGCCTTGTCCTTTATTTTTCTTGAACTGTCTTACAAAGCAATAAAACAAGCATGCTTCTGTCCCCTGTAAGTGTAATAGGATAAAAGGGATTAGTTTCACCTAGGCATGATTACTAGTTGCCAGATTAAAAGAGTAATAGCCTGTTTAGTCCTTTAAATGATAACAACAAGGAAAATTTTAGGCGGGGATTGTTTATTTTTTCTCTATATCCTGTACCTGCTAAGGTTCTTTCAATTTATGAATCTAGGAAGTTGACGGAACTTGTTCTTTTCCTCCAAGATTGTGATTCATCTTGTTAATGGTAGTTGTGTCTTGTTACAAATTGTTGGCTGTTATATTTTTAAGGCCATTTGTGCATTTCTGGCTTGAATTGCAATTTTAAAGTTCTATGCGCGAACTAACAATTTAGGATAAACTAATATTTACTATTTTATCGATGTTGTTTGATTTCATGGTCCTCCGATCTTAAAGTGTTATATCTTGATGGATTAGTGTTTGATTTAAGCCAACAAATTCTACATATTTCTCATGCCTATCTTTTTCCATTATCGCTTCTTGTTGTCTAAGCTCAAGTTGTGTCTTAAGTTGCCTATAGTTGAATTTGTTCATTTCATCATGTCCTATTTCGACATAAGAATTCTACTGTTGCTTATTGGCATTGTTTGTTATAACTGTGAGCATCGATTTGAGTCGTTTAACTTGAGACTTCACTTTTAAAAGAATGGATTTCATTTTCTGTCCAAAACATGAAACATGTGTAAATTTGATTTCGAGTACGGATATGTTTGTGTATAGACAGCCCAATTAAATTTAATTTTCTTATCGTTATGTGATGGTAATTGAAGTTTCTTTCTTCGAGTTATGAGTTTTGCATTAGTAGTTATCTTGATTGCATACTAATCTTTTTCTTTCGTTTTATGCATGACTATCGTGTACGAGTCCCTCGGACTTGTCTCCTCCGCATTTTGGTGTTGGGCCAAAAGCCCGAATACGACCTCTCCGTGTCGGCCCTATCAATCCTCGTCCACAAAGAAAATAAAAACAAATTCTGGGCCAAGCCCAATGGCAGAAACAGTTTACCGCAGCTATTAAAAGAGGATTTGCTTCCCCGGCCTTTATTTTATGAGCATAGTGCATTTCGGTTTGAATCCATTTATTTATATTTCTTGTGCCTCTATTTTGTTTTATTGCATTCAACTTGTGTTATTTTGACTACTACTTTATCTTATGTTGCCTCTTAGCTTAGATGAATTATAGGAGAATTTATAGGGACTTAGTGTGATTAGTTTTAAAAATGATGGGTAGCTAATTTAAGAGGAAACCAATAACTATTACCACAAGTTTCATTCTCTTCTGTTTATGTTTAAACTATTTAGAGTATTTACAATATGTATTTTCATTAGAATAATTAATTTCCGAAATAGCATGACTATATACGTTTGAGTTAAAAGAGTCATGATTCACTTTTACTCTCTTAAGAAACTTTCAAGACGTCACTAATACATAAATACTAACCCAAGTATACTTTATGAGCATTATTTTAAGATTTATTCAACTATGCATATTTTTAGTCTAATATAATCAAATAAAGTCAACAAAAAGAAACTCATGTCCTTTGTATCATATTTATAAAGTTAGATTTTTCTTGCATTATCAATACAATTTTATTCTACTTCCATTTAAACCTATTGTCTATATTCATAAACTTTTACATTTTCAAACACGCTTACAATGATACTTAAAAGTCTTTCCCATACAAATTATTATATTGTGCAAGTCTTATTTTTAATAATATTATTACATTTTACTTTAAAACCTTTGCAACATTTATAAGTTTATCTAAAGTTTACTTTTTACGTAAGATTATTACATTTGGCACAAGCTTTACTCAAAACTGCATTTTTTTAACCTTAGTAATATTTATGAGTATTATTTAAACAAAGATCATTATATATTTTCTTCAAAACTCTAACAATTTTTATAAGTCTTATTTTGAATAATCTTACTATATTTTTTATTTAAAACTTATTAGTACCAATAAACTATTTTTGAATATTAAAAATGTTATATTTACACTTAGCCTATTTACTTATAAGTCCGGTCGGATTAACCATTATTAATGGAACTTAGAGGATGCCTAATACCTTCCCTCTAAGATAGTTGAACCCGCACCTAGAATCATTTGGTTTCGTAGACTTTAAAATAAAATTAACTTTAGATAATTACTTTAATTACCTTAGGTGCCCTAATTCACCATAAATAATTAGGTGGCGACTCTTAACTTTAATTAACCCCGGAATTACCCGGATGTTATAAACTATTTTGACCCTGGTTAAAATAGGGTATAACAATTAATAAATGAAGTAATCCTTCGTCCCGTATTACTTGGCCACATTACTAAAAATATATGTCTCTTTTTCTATTCTATATTTTTCTTATTATATATAAACGCCCAAGGCTGATGAACACAGCAACAATAAGTTGTACAAAAAGCAACTGAAATTGTACTCTAAGCAGGGACTAACAAGTGTACATTTCGAAAGTTGAACATTAATTCTACTTTTTGTGTGTTTACTTTTTAAGTCTTCACGAGTCCGCAGTGACTTAATTGTCCTTTCATTTCCTTCATTTGGCATATACTACCTCTGTCTCAATTTAAGTGTCTATGTTTGATTAGACACGGAGTTTAAGAAATAAAGATAGACTTTCAAATCTTGTGGTTCTAAATTAAAAATGTGCATAATATAATAAAATATCCTTTAAATCTTGTGATTATAAACTTGACATGTAGGATATTTGAATTGTCAACTTACTAAATATAAAAAGAGGCGGACATAACTAAAATAAGACGATTTTTTCTAATTTAAAAAACAAACGCCCAAGGTGGACGAACACAGCAACAATAAGTTGTACAAAAAGCAACTGAAATTGTACTCTAAGCGGGGACTAACATGTGTACATTTCAGAAGTTTAACATTAACACTACCTCTTGTGTGTTTACTTTTTAAGTCCCGCGCGTGCTGATTATCTGCCGGTTTCATTTCTTTTAAATACCATTTTGGCGTGTCTCCCTCTGTCTCAATTTAAGTGTCTACGTTTGGCTAGACACGGAGTTTAAAAAATAAAAATAGACTTTTAAATCTTGTGGTTCTAAATTAAAAATGTGTATAATATAATAGAATATCCTTTGAATCTTGTGATTATAAACTTGACATGAAGGATATTTGAACGGTCAACTTACTAAATATAAAAAGAGGCGAATATAACCAAAATAAGATAAATTTTAACAACAATTGAGAAATTAAGGGGGAAAATAAGAGGAAAAGAAAAAAAAGGAGACTCAGTAAGGAGAATCGCAGTATCTTTTGCAAAATATACAAATCATAAAGACTAACTAAATTAATCATGTTGGGCCTGTGCATCGCACGAACATAGTTTGCTAGTATTTTAATAAGTGTCTAGTGATTATGCAATCATTAGTCAATTATTAAAGTCATGTAATCATTAAATGGAAAGCATATTCCGCATCTAACAATTGGAAGTATGTGCAAAGGGTAACAATTGCAAGTGAAAAAAAACAAAAAAATAGGAATTACTTGGCAGCTCCAGAAATCGAACACCGAGTGCCACACATCACTGCTGCGAAGAAAATTGTCCGCTGAATCTTTTTATGCAGAGCCGCTATTTTTTTCGATCCAAGTTGGATTTAATTTTTTAAAAGTTAAGGCGTTTTGGTATCCTATAAATACATATTCTATATGATTTTTATAAATCTTTTTGAACAACTTATTTTTAAGAATGGTTTGTAGTTTTTCCTAGGAGTCGGCAAGTGGGCATGAAAGTTGTGACGATTAATTTTGATTTAAATCTTCTCTTCTCTTAATTGTTTGATTAACAACTTATTTTTAAGTTTTTTTATTCAGATGGTTTGTAGTTTTTCCTCCACGTCTATGTGGAGCTAAATTCTTTAGTTCTAGGGTTTTGTCGCTATCATGAAAGTTGTGGTTTGACGATTATTGCTATCTATTGATTTCCATCTTTGAGTTGCTTATTTATTCTTGATCTTAATTGTTTGATTATTTGACGAAATCGTTGAGCACTATCTGTGGTGCGTGAATTGAACTTGAAAGAGCGGATTCACGCACGTAATAAGAATAAATAGAGTTTGTTCGATAAATCGTTTCGCTACTGAGGATAGAAATATACCCTTTAGCCCTACTTAGTTGGTTACAGAAATATAAATGCATTCTTGTTATTTGTAGTTCGAAAGAATATCATAAAGTTATCATCAACCCGTCAACTAGCAACATGAAATAAAATAGGTAGAATTGTCTGAAGACTAACTGGATTGTCGAAAGCCATGACTCTGGAACTCTTTTTCATCTGAGAAATCTTACAGTCTTCGTCACAATTGTCTCAGTCACAAAATACTCATATTTATTTGTTTATTTTCAGTCATAGTTTAGTTACAATAAACATCTTGATTTTCACCTTCTTGAATAGTTACAACGAAAATTGAATTAGTTGAGCAGTATAAAATCTAAGTCTCTGTGGGTACGATAGCTGGACTTTAAATCTTATATTACTTGTACGACCACGTATACTTACGTGTCGTTTGGGAGCAACACATATTAATTTTGTTATGAACTATGATTTGCTCATTCGATAAGTTTGTATAAGAATTAGAAAGTTTTGATAGTTTTCACAACTTGTGGGAAGAAATCCAAATTGCATGTTCAAATAAAACTAAAACTTCAACTTTAAATCATCATGATTTCAAAACACTAATTTCATTTCATGATGTCAAATCATGTCCAAACGGCTCTCTGTAGATTGCTTATATCCCACTGCCTCACCTTTTTTTTTCCCTCACTGATATATAATTATATAAGATAATTCCAAATCATATTTTAAAAACTGAAACAAGCAGATCCATAAATTCAGCCGAAAAAGGATTAATAACAGAGTAATTGTTCATTGGAGTCGTGCAACAGAAATTTCATATACACAAAAGGACGTCATTAAATTTGACAATAAGTGGCATGCATATGTAATCGAATCTTTCTATAATGACGTATTTTATTCGGACATTTTGATTTTTATGGCGAGATATTATTATAGAGAATAGATAATATATTTACATAATATGAAAGTCGATTTCAAAGAAAACATGATCATTATCGTGAAGTGTTGTTATAGAAATTGGCTATAGAAAGACCAGATTGTATATGTTGTCAAAGTATATTTTTCTCAACTATATATATAAGAGATTAGGCAGACACATTATTTGCTTATTACAATTTATTGGTTCCTTTTGTATTATGCTACGATCAAACCGTGGGCGAGATGAACCAAAATAGAAGGGGGCGTTATATATGTGCTCTCGTGAAAAGCCGGCCTCTTATTGTAAATTTCAGGAGAGTCTAATTGTAACATCATTTTAGCATGGCTCTCTAAACATATAAACCTATTACTTTTAATAAAGTGTCTTTCCCTTCTGGATGATTTCTTGGGTCTCTGTCTGTGTATTCTATAACGGAGCTACAGTCAGTGGTGGAGCTATCTTCGTCCACAGGGAATTAATTAATTGACACTTCTCGTCCCAAAGATTATACGATATAGACATTTCAATATTTTTTGTAGAAAATTTTACATGGTTTAGATAACATATAAGAGGTATTTATCTTCAGTAATTATATTTTAAATTATTTACCTATCATAATTTTACTATGTATTTAATTGCCTACCGTAGCTAATTATAAAGACACACTAGTACAAATACTCAGCAACTGAGCTAGGGTTCTAGAACTATCGGAGCATCCACCGCAGAGTCTTCTCCAAGTCGCAGGAATCCCCTCTTCCTCCTCCAGCGCCACTGCTGGCGCCACTCACTGTAGGCAATTTTTATTTGTTCTACTTTATCGTGTGGTCTCAAAAAACAATCGCCATTAATGGAAACTTCGAGTTCATATTTGAGTTCGCCGCTCAGCTTATTAGATCTGAAACAGAAGAACCATCAAATCTGAGTTTATCTGAAACGGAATCGTCCAAATAGAAGACACAAAAAGGTCGTCGGAGTTGCTTCGTCCAGCAAAGCAACAACGATGGGGTTCGGCGGCTTTGGATCAACTGTCCCTTCCTCCTCGTAATCTTTGCTGCTATCTGGCCGAAAGTGGAATTCATGGCCAACCGATCGAATTTTCTCAGATCGAGTGTATTTTCTCATATCTGAGTGTATTTTATTTTTTGTATTTATGTATTTTGAAGGAGATTTGAGTCTAAATATAGTGTACCTTTTTATATTTTTGCCTGTCTCTATATCTCGAAGGAATTTTTTTTTTTTGTATTTTCATCTATATTTTTTGAAATTTTTGTTGTTGGAATATAATCGAATTGAATATAGTGTAATAGTAGCTACGAATGAATACAATGAATTGAATACAACCAAATATCCCTGTATTTTTTGAACTTTTATTGTTTGAATACATCCGAATTAAATACAATGTAAAAATAGCTACGAATGAATACAATCGAATTGAATACACCTTATGACAAAAAATTAATAGCTACGAGCCGTAATTGGCTAAACTATAGCTACAACTTGTTAGAAGTGACCAAACTATAATTGCTTCTGTAATTTTTTTATTTTTTTTATGTATATATACCAGATATTCAATCTACTTTTAAAATGTAAATTATATTTTATTTCTTCTTAGTGAATATCTAAAGCTAGCAAAATGATTGATGTGCTTGCAGCGGAACTCATCGAACTTCGTTGCCACGTTTTAATTGAAAATGATTGATTTCAATATTGCAGATGAAAATATTACTGGAAATGAGACCAAACTAAAATATTTCCTATAGGACTATAAGACGTTGATCAGTTATTGATTTTTTGTTCGATGTAGTATCTTTTAGTTATTTTAGTCTCTCAAATTTTCACCGATCCTAGATGGCGAGAGGTTTGACATTGATCCCTACTTTATATATTAGTTAAAAGCAATATGGTTAAGGGAAAACGGAAACATAAACCTGAACTCAAATACAGTTTTTTTTGAAAAAAAAAAAAAAAACAAGGAAATGTTTGATGTAATATGGATACTCGGTTCTTCTTTTTAGGGGTGATCCAAGCTAACAAGATGCAGGTCAAATTTGTCCTTGAACTTAGCAAATGATTTAAATTTGTTATTTAGTTACTACCATTAGTTCATAAGGACTAAATCAGGCCATAAATATAACTAAAAGAATAGGAACGAAACCTTTGATTTTAACACATTGAAATGAAGAGAAGGGAGGAAAAAAAAAATATATATATAGGACAGGAGAGAATGTATCCATTAAGGTACCAATACGTTATTATTAGAGAAGAAACAGATACATGGGCGCGTATGCATAGTACTCTACGCATGTGTACCATTATTTAGACAATACAAGTAGGTACATTATAGTATTCATATTTTTTGTCCAACCAAATCGATCATATAATCGAATTTATTCCGTGGTGAGTATCCTTGATGAACACAACTGGGAATCTATAGCCGAGTCTCACAGTCAAACGCCTTTGTCCCTTGAAATAATTGATGACGATTTCACCGCAGGTCTCTTTAATAGGACAAAACACAAACCCATACACATTTAATTCATCATTAAATTTCTTAATCTGAAACCAGGTGGAGGGATTTCCTGTCTTCCCATTAGTTGACAAGAAGGCTGGGCTCACAATAGTTCCTGGGTAACCTTCCACTTCCCACAGTGTGTTGTTACAAACTCTACTTGGATTATAGAACCGGATGTTAAGAGGAGTGGATTCAGTAATTCCTACTTGTTTGGGTGCCTTAGGTTTGAAAAAGACTGGCACGCCTTTGCCGCATCTAGCGAGGACCGCACCACCTGTAACCCAAAAATATAAAAGATTGATCGTGAGGAGACGTGTTGAATATTATATAATGAAAGTATTTCATTCGTGTCATTTTGATGTGAAAGTATTTGATTAGACACACAAACATCACACGGGTTATGTTTAGAAAGATATAAAATAACCACAATTTTAGGCATTAACTATTGTATTTCTACCTATAAAAAAGAGTGGTGGCGAGAGTTCACGTATTTGTTTCAACTAATTTGTTCTCTCTGAGTAATAAATGAATAGTAAACATTTACATCAAGCTGAGTTAGATCCCACGTTGAATGTGAATTTAAATTAAAGATTAATCTCCTTATCTGTTTTTGACAATTCCTACCTCATGCACTAACTTTTGATTTAATTAGGGACAAGGTCAAATTTTTATTATGTTATGAGATCCCAGGTTCATCTCAATTTCTAAGTTTACTTGACGATGGATCCATATTATCTCGTTCACGCTTCATATGTCCTGGTTCTGAATGAATGAGGTGCTAGATCCCACATCAGTTGGAAATTTAAAAAATGGGTCGTCTTAGCATATGTTAGGCAACCATCACCTTATCCGCTAGCTTTTGACATTGGGTTATATCCAAGATCCTTATCAAGATGATCCACACAAATCATGTAAGTAAGAGTAAAATTCTGATACCACAGTAAGAGTAAAATTCTGATACCAAATTTCAATTATTATATAACAAGAGAAAGACATGTGTTAAAATATCCCACGTCGGCGATTTAAGGGATGGGTGGACTCCTTTTATGTAGGGGTGGGCGTTCGGTTTTTCGGTTCGGTTTTATCAAACTTCGGTTTGGCTATTTCGGGTTCGATTTTTTGAAGGTGGACACCGAATACCGAACCCAACTAGTTTGGTTCGGTTCTTTCGGTTTCGGTTTTTTAAAGTTCGGTTCGGTTCGGTTCGGTTTCGATTTTTTCAATTCGGTTTTTTTGATATGATATTAGAAGCGATTCCATTGACACTAATTCGTATTCTTAAAAGCAATAAAACATCTGATATATGAAATCAAAATCAAATAAAAGATACAAACGAGAAAACTATAATCATGATATAGGATTACTAGGTATTATATACATCCGTAAGAATAATTAAGAAAACACATAAAGGACATACATTAATCCTAAAGACACACATCCTTTACCTTCCTTTGTTAAGGATATTTGATTTTCTTAAGCAGAAGTGAAAAATTAGGGATACAAATGCAAAAGAGGACTTGTTACAATTGGGTTTTTTTAGCTTTAAACTTAGATGGCGGACTATTTTAATTTTTTGGGTAATGTATTAAATTTCGGTGCGCATTCGGTTTTTCGGTTCGGTTTTATCAAACTTCGGTTCGGCTATTTCGGTTTCGGTTTTTTGACGGTAGACACCAAACACCGAACCAAACTAGTTCGGTTCGGTTCGGTTTGTTGAAATTTCGGTTCGGTTCGGTTCGGTTTTTTGGTTTTCGGTATTTATGCCCAGCCCTACTTTTATGGACTTGGGTAATCCTTCCCTCATAAGCTAGCTTTTGGGGTTGAGTTAGGCCTAAGATCCATTCTTTACCATAAGTAACTCTTTTGGTATAAACTATAAAGGAACGTATGTCATATATATAAAATAAAAAGTATCAAACTATACTATAATCTTTTAACAATTTAATCTTTTTAAACGAGATGAGCATTATAATCTTTTACCAATTTAATCTTTTAAAATGAGATGGGCATACCTGAGATGGACACACGAAGTTAGCATCACCAGCTCCATATCCAGCCTTTACCCAGGGGCCTCGTGTTACTCCGCCACCGGCTCCGAAATTTGGTGCCACGGCCCACGACGACAAAGTACCTGGCGTCTGTTCTAAGAATATCGCCATTAATTAGTGTCACGCACCACCTGCAAGAGTTGATTCGGAGTTGTTCTAGCACTAGTACTAGAGGAAAATGCAAGAAGAAGATGGACAAGTGAACTTAGAAAAACAACGTTCTTCATTTTTTATTTTTTTGGATTTAATTTGCGGTATATAGATAATAGAGGAGCTCTAACTGGAGCTTCAATTTATAGATAATCAAGATGAACCCAAGAGATCACGCTCGCGTTTAAAACATGTTTTTCATGAAAAACTATAAAAGAATTTATCTGATGCATGCAATTATTTCAAGAGTTAAAGGAATTTTTTATCAGAATTTTTTAACATATCTTTTAAATATTTTAAATTGTGAATTATTGTGACTTATAGTATTCTTTTATGTGTTTCTGAATATCTATATTTTATTTCAAAAAATTTAACAAACTTATGTTCTAATTCACAAAAAAAATTAAATAATCCGAGTCTCGTGTTTCAAATTACCTCACATAGAGTGCATGGAGAGACTAATAAGTAAAAAGAAAGTAATAAATAAATAAGTAAGTGAAAACAAAGTAAGAAAAATACGTAAGTAAAGAGAAAGTAAAAATAAATAATTTAAAAATATGCATAAGTAAAGAGAAAGTAAATTGAAAAATTATATGTCGATATTCATCCTCATTATTCTATTTAAACAGAATTAATATAAGAGTCACAAGTTGATTTGCGAATATAAACTTATCACTGTAAAATTTAACTGCGAATATAAACTTATCACTGTAAAATTTAACTCTGTATATATTTATATATAAAAATAAAAAGGCACATTTTATATTACTGATTTAGGACAGACACCAATTCGCTAATAATTCGCGTCTATCTCTTTAATAAAATATAGCTGGAATAGTTTAAAGGTTAAAACACGTAGCTCACATGTGGATATGCAGAATTATTAGGTGCCAAACGCCAATAGATTTGATCTGACATATTTGTCCAGTATATATAAACCTAACAAAAACAAACTGTAAGTCTAAATGTTAACCTCCATATTCTCTAACCGTGGTTAAAATATTGAGAACAACTATCTCTTTATTTTAAAATATAGTTCTCGGTTATTAGTTTAACCATAACCAATTTAGTCGGTTTTTAAATATCTAAAACACAAGTAAAATAATAACCATCGGTTTGGTTATTGGTTTATGATTTTTCAATTTATGACTAGACAATTCAAATATTCTCTCTCTACATTCTTTAGGTGCCAAACGCCAATAGATAAAATGAAAAGAGATAGATCTTTACTACTTATTGACATATTTGTCCAGTATAAAAATATAGATTAAAATTAAATTAATAATTAAAAGGTATAAAATATCTTTAATTATTTATGAAAAGTTAATGTTATACATATAAATAATTATAAATTTTATGTATATAATTACCGGTTATTTCCCTATTCATAACCAAACCAAATACCGTGGTTTTTTAAATATTAAAACCAAAACAACTAGTTTTAACGGTTTGGTTAAATGGTTTTGGTTTTAACTAAAAGGAACGACCCTAATTTTAGCTAAATAGACGTCCATCGTTTGATTAAGTTGACAAGTGTAGTGAAATTAGGTATGTACTGGACAAACTGGGGAGAGATTGTACTAGAGGGGAAGTGGAGTTGACAAGCGTAGTGAAATTAGATATGTACCGGACAGATTGAAAAATTTTATAATGGTAAAGGGCCAACCAATAATAGTTGTGTGAGGTGTCATTCATCTTTTGACACTTGGATAGTGGGACCAATTTGCACACTTCACTCATTACCCCAAGGCCCCAACCCCAGCCCCCTCTTTCACCCACCTCTCGTCTTTCATTTTCTTATTCTTCTTATCCCTAACCAATATCCAACTCTCAAATACAATTACAAAGTGTAATTTTAGTCCATTTCCTTAATTTACGGCAAAAAAGCTTCATTTTATTTTATATGATTGTCTTAAAAAATAAAACAGAAACGGGGAAAAAAAAAAGAAAAAAGCTCTACTATTTCTTTTTCTTAATTTCTTAAACTTTGCTGCATATTATGCTTGTTCAAAGCTCAAAGCGTTGTATTCTCTCCATTCACTTTTACTTTTCACGTTTTGATTTTTTACGTTGTTTAAGAAATAATGATTAAGATAGATATTTTACCACAATACCCCTATTAAATGGTGTATACTTGTATTGGAGTTGGAAAAATGATTTGAAATGAGTAATAAATGCAAAGAGTAAAATAGGAAATTTTTTTTTTGTCTTACCTTGATATGTGAAAATTGACAAGTAAAAATGAAAATCTATAAAGAAAATAGTGGACAAGTAAAAGTGAACAGAGGGAGTACTTTTCAATTCCTTCATGTTCTTCCGATGAGAAAGTTACGGGATACAATTATAGTTGTGTATTTTCAATGTGTTCCAAGTTTTCAGACATGGAAAGTGCTTTAAAAAATAGTTACTTTATCTTTCACATTTATATTTTTGAGTTATTTTTCTCAATTCTTTTTGTCAAATTTGATATATTCTAAAAATTGTTATTGCAAATTATTTATCGTTTTAGAAGTTCAAGGCACAATTAATTTTTTTTTTTCATTTTACCCTTAGTATAATTTTGTCATTGATCCAGCTAATACATAAATATAGTATTAATTTCATGGAGAGAGATTATAACTTACATATAAATAAGGGTAAAGTTAGTAAAATAACCCTCCTAATTATTATATTGTAAAGGGTGTGTAAAACAAAGAAGTGACAAATAATTTGAGATTTTGGGAGTACTATTTAAGTAAATAATCTAAATTTATTAAAAAAAATCTGATCTAATCAATTTATATGCTAAAGTGGATGGAAACACAAATAAGTTTGTATTTTGAGCTAATCTTATACTATTAAAAATGTTGAATAATAAGCTTATTTTTAATGTTAATAATTTTAAGGGCATTAAGTTATTTTAACAGAAAAGGTGTTTATTAACATTTTTTTTAATCAAATATATCAACTGCTTATTTTCATCATTTTTATCCATACATATAACTGTTTATTTATAAATTCAGCTTAAGCACTTAAAAAGTGTTTTTTAAGCATATGTACTTAAATTACACATAATATATTGTTTTTGTAGTTAAAAATGACTTAAATTCAGCTCACCCAGACAATCTCTAATTCTAATATTTTCTTTAATATTCAGCTATCGTTACATATTTCCATAAACTTTGAGGCAAAAAATGATGAAGATAAAATAAAGGCCAAAGTCATAAGCGGCCCCCTAAACTTTTCCTGAAATTCGCCATAACTACCTAAACTGACGCTTGTTCCGATTGAACACTTAACCTATTAAAAAATATATCTATTATGCACTTTTTTACTAATCAGCTAAAAATGTAAAGTGTGTGAGATGCACTCGCCCATGACGTGGCAAGTGACGAAGTGCTGTGGTCATCTGATATTTTGAGTTCTAAATAATGATTAAAAAAATATTTTATGTGTAAAAGGAAAAAAAAAAAATTATGCTAAAAAAGAGAAGGACCCCACTCACCCCCACCAACGAAGCTTCCCCTCTGAACCGCCGTCCCCCGCCACCCCCATTTCTTCTTTTCTTTATCTTCCTTACCAATCACCCATTGTAATTGTGGATTCTTTTCCTTCTTGTATTGTGGATTCTTTTTTTTTTTTTTATCCAAAAATAGTCCTTTAATACATAAACTTTTCTGGATATTAAGCTCCAACATTTTTTACCAAAACATCAGTAGAAAACAACTCTGCTAAAACGATGGGACGACATTTTCACGATCTACACCTTTCCTCCTGGGGAGCCGATCGCTGTTCTGCTTGTTGAAGGTGAAATAACAAGGATTTTGTTGTGGATTCTTTAGAGTTTGGACTTTTGTGATAATTTCGGAAAAAAATATTTTGATTCGTTTCTACTACTTGAAAAAAAAAATGGAGATTCGCCGGAAAAGTTTTGAGACCCAAATTTGATATCCTTTTTCTTGATGGCCAACTCAGATTGGAAAAATAAAAAGAAATGAAATTGTAACGGTGGTGGCGTTTTCAAATCTGAACAAAAAAACGACGAGGCGGTGGTCATCTTCCAAATAAGGATGAAAATGGCGTGGTGGCAGCTGTGACGACAGAACCGAAAAATGATGGTGGTGAAGCGGCTGGAAAAAAAAAGAGAGGAAGGAGCAGAGTGGATGACGGCGGCAGCGACGGGATTGGGGGTGGGTGGATGGTGGCAAAGAGAGATGAAGAAGAAGATATCATTTTTTAAAGGAAAATGTCTAATTAAATGCCTTCCACGCGCCTGACTTAAGTGTATCACACACGTTGTGCCAAATCAGCAAAAAATATCTAAGTGATTCAAATTCGAAGTAGTTTAGGTGTCAAATTGGAACAAGCGTCAGTTTAGGTGGCCGTGAGAAATTTGAGGAAAAGTTTAGGGGGCCGCTTATGACTTTGGCCTAAAATAAATGTATTTTTGCTCTGCTAACTTTTCGTTTGCTTTTCTCATTTTCAATTTCGGAAGAATTGCATTAATGAGGTCTTGAACTCTTGATTGAAGAAGAATAAGAAAAGAAAGGAAGACGAGGGGTGGGCGGAAGAAGGGGGACTGGGGCTGGAGTGGTTAGTGGCATGTAAAGTGGGCAAATGGACCCCCACTATCCAAGTGTCAAAAGGTGATTTGATCCTCACACAACTATTGTTGTTGGACCTCAACCATGGTAAAATTTTTCGGACAAACTGGAGAGAGATTGTACCAGAGGGGAACCACTCGTGATTGGCTCGAATAATATATCTTTTTAATTTTAGATTTCTACTGTATATCTGCAACCACAATAATAGCCGGTAATGTATATTTTAGGCTGATCGATCAAATACGTAACTTGCCCATAATTTTAGTCGGTAAAGTTATATTGGTAAAACTTTGTCAACCACTCATATTATATGCTCAACTAGTCATCGTATATACTTCATTGGAACGTTTTAGTTATGGATTAATCCCTAGCGATCCCGTCGGCACATTAATAATATGATAATATCCATTACTGGCCTTCAACTAGAGTAGATGATAAGAATGGAAAACTTGGCTGCTTCTTCTTTAGTTTTTGTCGTCTTCTTTAATATCCACTATTTTACGCCGATATCTAAATCCATCTTTCCTATAATGCTCGATTACAAAATTTTAAAGTTTAAACACCGAATAATTCAACAAAAATGTTTTTAAATAATTAGTACTGGTGTTTCTTGTGGAAGATTATATGCTATCATCAATATTATTTAGTGAACCAATGTGAAAGTTGTAATATGTCACTCATACTGTATGGATGTCATCTGCTTCAGGAAACTTTACTACTCAATCTGGCATGGAAATTAGTCAGACAATCACGAAGAAAAGGACCATTTTAAGGGAAAATTTAAACACACGCATTTGCTTTTCTAAAATGTCTTTTCTGTGTGGAGGGCGATATTAATAAGAAAATTTTCGTTTGATGATCTTCTTATACAGTTTGAAAAATGTTAGCCGTATTGTAAAAGATTTCCCGTGAAGGAAGGATATGTAATAAGGATTTGACAACAACCTTGAAGGATAAACTATGTATTAAGCCTATCTTTAAAGTGTTTGTTTCGACCTTCCTTTGGTAGACTTTATTGTTAATGAATTTTATCTGTTACTCTGTCAGGAGAAAAAGTTAATCACACTATTGCACCTGCGAGAGAGCACCCTAGTACGGCAAATCGTTCTATTAAGCAAATCAAATTTACGTATCATGTAGTATAGTCAATCGACGTTCTCTATATGTCAAGCAAACCAAATTAAGTTGCGTATTATGTACGGAAATATATAAAGGTCACTAGCTAGGTTGCCTTTGATTTGTCAGAGAGATCTGCTTATTACTATTACTATATTATAATGCCCCGCACTTTTCTAATCCAAAAAAATAATAATTTTGGAACTAAACTAACCCATTAAAAAAAAAAAAAAAAAAACGAAACTAGGACACACGATAAAATGCGTGCGTGAAAGGAAAAGCGTAACTTTTTAAGTTTTGTCCTCTGTGCGTGAAAGGGGTATTTTATTTTATTTTTTCTTTTTTTCAGCTATCAAAAATCACTTTTTTTTTTTATGCTTTGGGCAAAGATTAGTTATGTTTCAAAACCCCGAAATATCAATATTTTATATAGAACTTAATATATTTTTTTGCGTACAATAACGTCGGCTCATTACATCAAGTATACCTAAACGTTTGGATCGTCGTTTTAGGGGTTGTAGAGTGCCCCGAAGTAAGTTTTGTTTGCTTGGAAACTTGTCATCTTTGGAAATCAAACTCAAAATTAAGCTTTTTTCAGTACTTTGACCGAAGATTAGTCACGTTTCAAAACACCGGAATATAAATATTTTATATAGAACTTCATATTTTTTTTAGCGTAAAATAATATCGGCTCATTACATCAAGTATACATATATGTTTGGATCATCATTTTAGGGGTTGTAAAGTGCATCGAAGTAAGTTTGGAAACTTGTTATCTTTAAGTTTTTTTTCAAACTTTGACCGAAGATTAGTCACGTTTCAAAACGTTGGAATATAAATATTTTATATAGAACTTAATATTTTTTTTAGCGTACAATAATATCGGCTCATTACATCAAGTATACATATGCCTCTTCACTCACGTAAATAAAAAATAAGGACCGGAGCATAGGTGGAAAACTAGTTGAAAATTTAAATGGTCATAACTTTGCGCTCGGAAGTCCGATTTACGCGATTTTTTTTTTATTCAAGGTATTTTTTCGAGATCTACGCGGACAAACCGCCACAAGGCTGTTTGACCTAGCCGATTTTCCAAAAAACGCCCGTTATCCCATTCAATTTGTATTTTCCCCCAAATTTGTGCAAAAATTTCATTCTTCTCTAGTAAAAATCTAATGATAAAAAATCTATTTCAAGATGCTAATCCCGTGGTAATGATGTTTTGAATGTCAATTTCGAGGTTCGAAATTCAATTTATGAAAACGAGTTAGATAGCATTAGTGAACAATATAAAAAATAAAAAGTGTTTACTTTGTAACATTCACTAATTTGGCTTGGTGGTTTAGCCTCTCTTTTTTATGCCAACAACATGGGATCAAACCTTGGTGGGAGCATTGAATGAGATATATTATACCTTGGTTGAACCTCTCGTATTGGATGAATTATTTTTTAATATAATATTTTTATTTCAAAACACTTAAATCAAAATCCTATAAAATATGACACTTAGATCTAAAGATGACAAGTTTCCAAGCAAACAAAACTTACTTCGGGGCACTCCACAACCCCTAAAATGACGATCCAAACGTTTAGGTATACTTGATGGAATGAGCCGACGTTATTGTACGCAAAAAAATATATTAAGTTCTATATAAAATATTGATATTTCGGGGTTTTGAAACATAACTAATCTTTGCCCAAGGTATGAAAAAAAACGTGATTTTTGATAGCTTAAAAAAATAAAATAAAATAAAATACCCCTTTCACACACAGAATCTGTGCGTGAAAGGACCAAACTTAAAAAGTTACAGTTTGGTCCTTTCACGCACGTACTCGTGCGTGAAGCCTAGTTTGGTTTTTTTTTTTTAATGGGTTAGTTTTGTTCCAAATTTTTTTTTTGGATTAGAAAAGTGCGGGGCTCCTATATTATATAAGGGCCAATTCAACTTTTTTATAGTACTTAGTTGGGGACTTTAATTACATTACAACTAAGCATTACCAACTAAGAAGTTCCTTCTTCCAAATTTGCTCCCATATTTGTCTTTTATTACTTCATCTAATATAAGGTGTTATATAAGAATTAAGCACTTTCAAGACTTTTTTGGTAATACAAAATCCCTTAGACTAACTTTTTTGAAGATGATGTAACATGTACTTTAACTTTTTCATATGCCACAATTTTACTCCTACTATATTTCTTTATTACTTAGGGTGCCACGCTCAATTTTGATAAATTTCAAGCTCCTCTTGAAACACTTATAAGAAATTGTGAACTGTGATGATGTTAATTAAAAAAAAAAAACGTCAGTACGTGTAACTTGAACGGGAAAATGCACCACATCTGCAGTTACCTTAATTTAAACATGTATTGCACACAAGAATTGAATTTAATTGTCCAATGCAAAACTTTAAAAATTTAACAGATAAAATTGATCTTCATTTGAATTAGATATTGTTACCTAATTTATTTATTTTTATCTAAATTATTTGTTAGCAATATTGAAATTTGAATCTTATCATCACCGTGTTGTGTTGGTTTGTACGTTGATTAGTTATATCGTTCATGTTTAACAAAATTAACTTTTTTGGGATATTATTTGCTATATTCTAATATTTTATTTTTTAAATGCATGCATACTTAAATATTACATAGTTTCTAAAATGATAGCATAATTAACAATGCATGTTGTAGCTTATATTCCATTCATCTACAAAAAAATAGTGTCAGGCGTACTACGCGCAGTGGCGAAGCCAAGATTTTCACTAAGGGGGTTCAAATATGAAAAAGTAAACGCACAAAGAAGCCAAAGGGGATTCAACGTCTAATATATATATACATAAAAAATAATTTTAATCATATAAAAATAGTGTAATTTTCCGCCGAAAGGGGTTCAGATGAACACCCTTGACCCTTCCTCCCACCGCCTCTGACCACGCGGTATGAATTCATAAATATATTTCTTAATCTAAATTTACACTGTAAAAATTACATAAAAAGAAACTATAAACCAAACTTGATGGAGTAGTTAAAAATGTTGAGAAAATCTTTAAAAATATGTAGTTAATGAAATAATTTTTAAGTTTTTCAAGCAATAGTAATGTGAAACAACTTATGATAAAGGGAGTAAATTTTTTTGTGATTTTGAGTATCGTTTTTTTGGGGGGTTGGGAGGACGTAAAAATATGTTAGATAGTGTTTGTTAGCATAGTAAAACATGGTTAAATGAATCATGCAGCATTGAAGCTTCATTTGTGTTTGAGAAAATAATCAAAATATACACTTTATAAAATAATGTTCCACTTAAACTAACAAAAGGAAGAAATGTCATTTTCTCTACATTAACTTTAGAAAGTAAAAGGAAAGTTTAATTATATTGAGAAAAAGAATTAATTTTCTTCATATTTTCAACATACTTTGTATAATTTAAATGAATTGACATTGATGTGCCGTGAAATTACGGCATATTCGATGCTAATTCCTTAAGCTTTTGTGACTCTTCAAGCACTTTTGATGTTACTTTTCGTGTGTTTATGTCGTTTTGTAGGATAAGATGTCCAAAGAGCATAACAGACCAAAATGGAGCAGAATGGAGCAAAAAAATAGAACAAGCAGCACATGCTAGCAGCACCTGCTAGACGCAGGTGCTACATGCCAGCAGCATCCTGTGCAACATGTACTGCAGCAAACGATGACAGAAATATTGAAGAACTGAAGATAGTTGGTGCAGCACATGCGAGCACCACATGCGAGTAGCATGTGGTGCATGTGGAGCGCACTTGCCACCTTTAACTTGCTTGTATATGCAATCTGCGAAACTTTTTGTGCAACTTTGCGGCGCGGGGTTGAACATGCGACACCAGATGCGATTGGCATTAGACGCGCAGGGGTATTTTTGTCCAGAAATTGTTCCCGTTTTGGAAAGTCTATAAATAGAATCCTAGGGTTTTGGAAACACATCTTTGGCCATTCAACACAATTTTGGAGACTAGGGTTCCTAGACCACACTTTGGGGTTGAAGATTTGGTTGAGCACTTTCTTGAGCCTTTACTTCACTCCTCAAAGAGAAAGTGTACACGGTCGTATGCAATATTATTTATCCAACTATGAGTCGGGGTCGATCCCACAGGGAACAATATACTAGGCGATTTAAACAAGTAAGGAATTATCACTTTCGACGCTAAGCCAAACACTTGATAATAACTTGAGTTTAAATCGCCTTAGCGTAGTTGGTGATAATTCTTTACTTGTTTAAATCGCCTTTATATTGTTCCTTGTGGATTTGACCCAGACTCATAGTTGGATAAATTATATTGCGACGACCGTGTACACTTTCTCATTTGAGGAGTGGATTTGGGCGTTATCAGGCATCTACAAATATTGTAAAGTATAAAATTTTATTTAAAAGTTATCTTTGTTTCATAAGTAACCTCATCAAAATCTCAGTAAAGAATAAATGCAACATATAACTGATGTCTATAGAACCAAATTATTTTTCTTCTTTCTGGAAGACAACTTATGGTTCATAATGGATGTTGTTAATCACACATATGCTATAACTAAGTTGGATTTCAAGAAATTATAAAAATCTAAAATTTAAATAAAATTCAACAAATAACAAAAAATAAGAGACTTATGTCATGTAAATGTTTGGAAGGTAAAAAGAAAGTCTAAAGTAAGGATAAAAGAAATTTGTGTTCAATTTTTAAATACATTTGTTCAATTTAAATATTAAGTCTTTTGTTTTTAAAAGTTTGCAAAGACTGTCGAACTAATTTTCAATAACTTAATATAAAAAAAATTGAAATAAAATAAATATAAGTAATTACAAATGTAACTTTTAATCTTAATTTTGATAAGCCCGGGCCAAATGCCACTAATATCCTATATATGTAAAGGAAGCACATATACGTCTCTTATTCCTTCCATCTTTTAATAATATTATTTTCAAACATTTTTGAATAATATTTCAACCTTTGAAGGTGCTGACACGTTCAGATATACATGTAGACGAGGTGCAAAGATTATAGCAGGATACACGGCTAGAAATTTATAGTCAATTCCATCTAGCTTGTAAACTACTTCTAGCTGATACAATATTCAGATTATATCATAAATTAATGATCTTATTTTTCAATCTGGTAGAATATTCAAACCTCATGCCTATATATTTTATCCGTTGAAATATAGTTCTATACGAACCAATCCATACAAACACAATGAAAATGGAAGTTAA
This sequence comes from Lycium ferocissimum, assembly GCF_029784015.1. Taxonomy (NCBI): domain Eukaryota; kingdom Viridiplantae; phylum Streptophyta; class Magnoliopsida; order Solanales; family Solanaceae; genus Lycium; species Lycium ferocissimum. The sequence goes on along the minus strand of NC_081346.1, from coordinate 19,031,538 downwards.
CGTTCAACGATTCATGGTACCTTTTTTTCTTATTGTTACATTGTCAACACACTCTTTTTTCCTCGTAAAAGCTCAAGATGTTTCTGAACCGATACTTGACGATTCTGGTAAAGCTGTCCAAAAAGGAGCGAACTATTTAATTTCACCAGCGGGTCGGGGCAACGGGGGTGGACTTCAGGTGGATTCCATTAGGAACCGAACTGACCCGCTAGTCGTAACACAAAATGCCGATGAATCTGTAATTGGCGGTAACGTTCAATTTTCACCAGATGACACGAAAGAAAACACCGTCAGAATATCGACTGATCTGAACATCAAACTTACGTCTATGGTAATTTCTAATTCCTCCACAGTATGGAGAATTAACACTGAATTAATTCCACAACGTTATTTGGTGACGGTTGGTGGAGTTGAAGGAAATCCAGGGCGTGAAACTTTGAGCAATTGGTTTAAGATTGGTAAGTACGAGGATGCGTACAAACTTGTGTATTGTCCTGGAGTTTGTGAGACATGTAGACCATTTTGTGGAGACATTGGAATACTTGTTGAACCTAACAACAAAAGGGTTTTGTATGTTGGTTCTGATAAACCATTGAAAGTTACATTTCAACATATCAACTCGGGTGGTACCATAACTAATAGTACTCCTCCAAGTCCCAGTGCCAGCATCCCAGACAAACTTCCAATGTTGCCCTTTATTAAAGTTGTAATGTGCATTGTTATTTGTTACCTGATAAAGGTCATGTAGAAGATCAAAAAGTTATAACTAGTGATGTGATGGAATGGATGAAATTTCCTATTTGCCGGACCAATGGGGATTAAGGTTAAAAAGAAGATCTAAAAGCTCGAGGAATAGTGTCGTAATCAATGGCACATGTGTGTTAATGTATTGTATTTTGGTTCAACTAGATCTGAATTTTATTGTATTTGAATTGGGGTGGAAGTCTCAATTTTTATTTTACTGTAGTAGTTTGTCACAACACAATATAAGAACATTACTGTGACAAAGTTACTCTAATCCGAACTTTGCCATAAATGATATGAAGAGAAGGAACAGAAAAAAGGAGAGGGAATAGATCCATTAATGTACCAATACATTATTATTAGGGAGGAAACACATTTCTTATACTTGGACGTGGATGCACACTCTATATACGCATGTGTACCATTATTTAGACAATACAAGTTGGTACATTATAGTATTCATATTTTTGAGTCCAACCAAATTAATCATATAATCGAATTTATTCCGTAGCGAGTATCCTTGATGAACACAACTGGGAATCTAGAGCCGAGTCTCGCAGTCAAACGCCTTTGTCCGTCGAAATAATTGATGACGATTTCACTGCAGGTCTCTTTAGTAGGACAAAACACAAACATGTACGCATTTAATTCTTCATTGAATTTCTTAATCTGAAACCAGGTGGAAGGATTTCCAGTCACCCCGTTAGTTGACAAGAAGGTTGGGCTCTCAAAAGTTCCTGGATAACCTTCCACTTCCCACACTGTGTTGTTACAAATTGTAGTTGGATTGTAGAACCTGATGTTAAGAGGAATGGATTCAGTAATTTCTACTTGCTTGGGTGCCTTAGGTTTGAAAAAGACTGGCACGCCTTTGTCAGCATCTAGCGGGGACTGCACCACCTGTAACAAAAAAAGAAAAAAGAAAAAATCAACATCAGGAGGAGTGTTGAAATATAATATTATATAATCAAGTATCTCATTCGTGTCATTTTTATGTGTAGGTATTTAATTTGACAGACAAGCTAAACATGTACCAAATATAAGGGGTTTCCAAAGATCGAAATAAAATCACCAAAAATATTTTAGGTATTCACTTCACTATTATAGTTACTATCTATATAAAAAGAGTGGTGGCGAGAGTTCACGTAATTGTTTCATTTTGTTCTCTTTGAGTAATTAAAGGAGATGGTAAACATTTATATCAAACGGTGTTAGATTCGACGTTTATTGTGAATTTAAATTAAAAATGAATCTCCTATATGATTTGGACAGTTCTTATCTCATGGACTACTTTTGGTTGAATTAGGCTCAAATTTTAATTTCCTTTTATGATCAGAGCCTAGATTCATTTCAATTTCTTGGTTTACTTGAAGTTGGACCTATGCTATATTATTGACGATCAATATGTCCAGTACTTGACATACAAGCCGGTGTTCGATTCTACATCGATTGAAAAATTATAGATGAGTCTACTAGTAGGTTTTGGACAATCATCACTTTATGAGGTAGCTTCTGGGGTTATTAAGTTATATCCAAGATCCTTTCCTACCAAGATGGTCCACACAAATCATGTAATAAAGAGTAAATTTTGATATGTTGATACCAAATTCCAATTTGTATATAACTAGAGAAAGATATGTAACTCTTTTGGTACAAACTATAAAGGAATGTATGTCATATAAAATAAAAAGTATCAAAACTATATAATCTTTTAACAGTTTAATCTTTTAAACGAGATTATCATACCTGAAATGGACACACGAACTTAGCGTTACCACCAGCTCCCTCTTCAGCCTCGAACCACGGGCCTCGTGTTACTCCGCCGCCGGCTTTGAGTGTTGGATCCTCGACAACAAAGTACCTGGCATCTGTTCTAAGAATATCACCATTAGTGTCACGCACGGCCTGCAAGAGTTGATTCGGTGTTTTTCTAGCAGAGGAAAATGCAAGAAGAAGATGGACAAGTGATATTAGCAAAACAAACTTCTTCATTTTTATTTTTATTTTATTTAATTTGATGTGTAGATGATAGAGGAGCACTGAATGGAGCTTCAATTTATAGATTATTAAGTTGAACCCAAGAAATTAGGCTCGCGTTTAAAACATGTTTCTCATAAAAATCAATAAAAGAATTTGTGTGTGCAAATAATTATTAAATTTGGATAGAACTTTTCTTTGAGAGAGGATTCTTTTTAACATGTCATTTAAATATTTTAATTATAAATTATTTTGACTAATAGTTTTTTTTTATTTTTATGTAGTCCCCTCATGTAATAATTTCCCAAATTTTTAAAAACTTTTAATATTAATGTTTTATTTTAAATAAACTGAAAATTATATGTTTAATTTCACACAAAAAATTTATAATTTAATTACTTTTGTCCTAATCTTATTTAACTCCATCAAACCTCCTCATTTTTCCAGTTCTCTCTCACAATTGGTGGACGGAGAGACTCATAAGTCATAAGTAAAGAGAAAGTAATATATATATATATATATATATATATATATATATATATATATTACTATTATATATAAGAGGGAATGTGAGGACTAAGAAGAGAAAGTAAGAAATAAACAATTAAAAAATAGTTAAGTAAAGAGACGTGATGGATATTCGTTAACAATATCTACTTTATTTCTCTAAGTATATATTTTAATTGGAGTTGATAGTACATCAATTCGCTAATTATTCGTGTCTATCTCTTTAGTATGGATGGAATAGTTTAAAGGTTAAAACACGTAGCTCACATGTGCATATAAAGAATTATTAAGTACCAAACGCCAATAGATATGATCTGACATATTTGTTCAGTATATATAAATCTAACAAAAACAAACAGTAATTCTCAATGTTAACCTCTCTAAGGTTTTAGCCATTTGTTAAATAGATGTCCATCGTTTGATTAAGTTGAGAAGTGTAATGAAAATTTTTATGTACCGGACAAAGTAGAGAGATACTTTACTAGAGGGAAACCAAATCCGTGATTGATTCGGATATATTTTTACTAGAGGGAAACCAAATCCGTGATTAAAATAATAGCTGACAAATAAAGCATATATTTTTATATTAACGTGTATGTATACTCGCCCTACCCCCCACAGCCTACCTCACGTTCTAACCCGTACTCCCCACCCAGGGGCGATTCGGGATTTAAATTTTATGTGTTTAATCTTAACATTCTTAGCATTGAACCCGTTGTATTTTTAAAGTTATGGGTTCATATCTACTTTTAGGTCATTTTAATCTTATATATACATTTAGACTGTCAAAATTTGGGTTTAATTGAACCCCAAAGTTGTTTTAAAGTCTACTTTTCGAAAAGTCTTTTGTGAACCTCGAGTACTTTTGATGTCGTTTCTCGTGTTTTGTGTTGATTTGTAGAATAACGATTGTGTGCTCGATATCGCGATGCAAGTCAGTAGCGGCGAACATCCGATGACAGATGGCTAATCGAAGATAGTGGTGCGGCACGTACGAGTTGCATGTGGTGCATGCGAGTCGCACTGATGCGGGGGACGCACCTTCGCTTGAAGTGCGGTGATTTTTTTCCATGCGACTCCGGAGTTGCACATGCGACACCAAGTGCATTCGCACCAAATGCGCGAGTTTTTTTGTCTGGAAATTGTTCCCGTTTTGGAAAGTTTGTAAATAGATTTTTTAGCGTTTTGGACTCATTATTCTACATATTTTAAGTTGTCTTTTTGTGAAGCTATTTATTATTGTTTGGTGGATTTTTTAAGAATTCTTTTACTTTTGTCATCTTCTCCATTCAATACTTTTGTAAGCTTTATGAATACACTTTTTTACTATTGCTTTACTTTTAATGAATATTAGTGGCAAACTCTTTGGAAGTTTGTGGGACCAAATGTGTTAGTTATGTGATTGGTTTCATATTTATATTTCATTTATATGCTAATGGTGTTTTCTATTAACTCCTAAATGCTTTAATGTCTTGTGATGGTGTACAACATTAATTGTGAGTATTACCATACTTTGCTTGGAAAAGAAAGTAGAGGTTAGGAAAAGAGTTAATAGCAACAATTTATGTCATTAAATCCGTCTAATAGCTTGAGCTAGGAATAGGAAATGAGTTGAAGCTAAATGGGTGTTCTCATATAAAACATTCTAGGGCTTGGAAAGCCTAGGATGGAGTTTGGGTTGGAAAACTTTTAGCAATTCACGTGATTTTGGTTTAATATATCTAGGCATATATATATATATACCCAAGTGAACTTTATTGGAACCACACCCTTGGTCCCATTTAAATAGTTTACATCTTATAACCACTCTTAGTCTTTAATGAGCAAACAACAACCTAACTACTTATTATATTCTCTTCTCCCTTGAAATATAGACTAATATCGAGAGCGTTACACTTGATAAGTATATTTCTTCTTAGTATATATTTTAATTGGCCCAAGCTCGTTGGGTTCTATATTTGACAACACCTCTTACTCGCGATATTAAAGGTGTAATTTGGGCGTATCAGTCACCACCAAAGGTTGCATTCTTCAAAACTTCATAATGGTTTTGCTTTGAGAATATGCAAATGCTCTTTCCAACTTGCGTACCAAACACACACACAAAAAAAAAAAAAAGAGTAGGAAAACCATTTATTTTCAGAGAAAATATTTTCCGGGAAACATTTTCAGTCATACCAATCACGCCTAAAAGAGTAATGTTTTTTCATGACCAATAAGAATTCAATGATACTCTTTCTATTTTAATCAATAATCTATTTACAAAAGAATGATTTATTTATTCTATATTTAAACACTATTTATATTTAAACTTATTATAGTCTTATTTTTAATGACGACATGCTCTACTAATCATAATAAGTCATGTTAAAGAGCCTGATAGGCCAAATGCGCCTAAAATATTTCCTAGGACTAAGATGTTCATTTATTTTTGTTCGATATAATATTTAATTTTTTTAATAAATGCACTCACCCAAACTTTCACGTCCTATATGATGCCGGGTAGCGTGGGGGTGGGGGGGATGGGTTTGTCAGTGATCTCTACATAAATAAGATGACAGAAGGACATAAACCTGACTTAAAAGTGAAAAAAAAAAAAAAAACATAAAGAAAATGTTTGATGTAATATGGATTCTCACTTCTTTTCTTATATGCAATCCAAGTTAAAATACAGATCAAATTCGCCCTTGAACTATTTACGATTGATCTAAATTTGTCCATTTACTGTTACCGTTAGTCCATAAGGGTTATTCATACCAATTTGGTATCGAAAATTAAAGAACGTGAACGAAACTTTTTAACTGAGGGCAAAGTTGCTCACACCAAGCCGTGAGCTTTGCTGGTGGATATTTGGCCGGTATTCTATGATGTTGCACAAATTCATTTTCTCTTAATCCTTAGAGACATTAGTTAATCACTTTCATAAAGAGAGCTTGCAACTGGCTTATACATATCATTTTGTTGACATATTCAGTCTTCTGGATAAAAGGTAAAATACTATTCTCTGGATATTCTCTACCACAAAAGAATATGATTTATTACTGATGTTTAATAGAGTGGTGATGCACGTATAAAGAGGGTGAAGGTTGAGCAAGAAGTGGATCAAAGAGGGGTTGGTGATACTTAAATGCAGAGGCGGATTCAGGATTTAAGGATTGAGGGTGCCATTTTTTTTTGTGCACTTGTATTTCTACCACTAGTCATAGAGACCGAATAAGAAGGTGGGTCGACCCGATAAAATTTTGCTACTTCAATTAGGTTGATTAAGCCTTTTATTCACGTACATAGAGAAATAAGTTTGATTTTTCTAGTCACTCTCTTTTTCATACCGATTTAAATTCTATTATGAAAGGAAATCGCATAAAAAGTAAAATGAAAGAGTGCTTCCTATTTTTTATTTTGTTTTTAAATTTGCTTAAAAAGTACTAGCTTCATTACTACCTTCAGTATTCTTGAGATCATTTCATCTTAATTATCAAGTTTAATGGCAATTCTTTGCAATGCAAAAGCTTTAAATTTTCAATTTATGAGAATCAATTCAAAATATCTATTCTCAAGTTGTTTAACTTTTTCGAAAGTTCATAGAAGATATTTCTCAATTATACTTCAATATATAGATTAATGTTGCATCATCTTAAAATGAGAAATTATATATTTTGAATTGATTCTCATGAATTGAAAATTATAATCAGGTCAACTGATTTAACAAAAAGAAGTTTCTTATGATTTATGAAGTAAGGTATACTAATGATAGAAACAAAAAGAAAGTTAATGGAAGGAGTTTTTAATAAAAAGGAAAAAGTAGAAAACGAATGAGAGGGAGAGATAAAGCAAATAAAGGGAAGAAATAAAGAGGTGAGGCTTAGAGCTCAAAAGAGGAAAAAGGAATAAAAACGTGTAGGAGCAAGGAGAAATACAAAGAAAAGGGGTATTTTAACGTGTTCAAAGGGAATCGAACTTGGGTTATTTTATTGAGAACAAAAGCTTCAGCAGCTTCGCCGAACCAGTGGCACCCGCATCTGATTTCTACCTTGCGGGTGGCACTAAAGTATATATTCAATTTGTCCCAGAGATATACATATATATACAAATTTTAACCGAAGCGTGCGGGTGGCATGCCACCCCTACCTCCTAAGGTAGATCTGCCCCTGCTTAAATGGAAGAGAGGTGTACAACTACAATTCCAAAGAAGGATATGACTACTATATAGGAAGTACATCAACAATGGATACTAGACCTGAAATTCTGCATCGAGCTTCATGAAGAAATGCACGAAATGAAGATTAAAGATGGAGAAACTGATACTTTAGACGACACTTTAAAGGTATCTCCTAAGCTTCTAATTTTTCGTGTCAAATTCAGTACCTAATGCAGCTGTCTGTAAATTCTGAATGAAAAGTTGCTGATCTATCTTCCATTCCATAGGATATGGAACCTACTGTTGTTTGTGGTAAGTGGAACAGAAACTGGTCAGATAATTCTAAAATTTGACTAATTGATGAATATTTATTCAATTTAATGGCATTTTATAATGCTTAGATTTTGAAAAAATAATCTGGAGAATTCATCATCAGTTGTTTTGCATATGTAGATCTATTTGTCTTCTTTTTTCCTTGTGATCTGCTTTTTACATCTTTTGCTTAGACAAATTTGTTTTGTGGACTTCCAGACTGATTTTTGGATATGTATATCCGGATTTGAGTATTTCAATACTGTTGAGAAGAAAAGTAGAAATTGAACAGCTCGGCTTATGGTACAAATTTTATATTATATCACTAGCATTAAACAACAACCATATTAACAAAAAAAAAAAAAGTGTGTTCCCCATATTAACAACAACCAATATTAAAAAAAAAAAAAGAAGTAAAAAAAGTGAAACCCACCATCTCCAAACTCACGGAAAAAAAAGTGGACCCTATATTAACAAAATCAAGCAATATAAAAAAAAAAGTGAATCCCATATTAAAAAAACAAACAATGTTTAACACCCATGCTTCGTCGTCCGTTAGCATTAAAAAGAAAAAAGAAAAAAAAGTGTGGTCCCCATATTAACATCAACCAATATTAAAAAAAAAAAAACACCAACCAATATTTAAAAAAAAAAAAAACACCAACCAATATTTTAAAAAAAAAAAAAGAAGTAAAAAAAGTGAAACCCACCATCTCCAAACTCACGAAAAAAAAAAAGTGGACCATATTAACAAAATCGAAAGCAATATAAAAAAAAAAAAAAAAAGTGAATCCCATATTAAAAAACAAACAATGTCAAAAAAAATAAAGTGTAAACTTTGTATTCGTCGAAAAAAAAAGTGTAAACTTTGTATTCGTAGAAAACACTAATATAATAAAGTTTTAGATACGAAACACAAACTACAATCTTTATATTAATCGTGTTTTGAACATAGTATATGTATCTATATTATATGCATAAAAATAGTGCAAACTAATAATGTCCAAAAAAAAAAAAAGTGCACCCCATACTAAACAACATCAAGCAATATAAAAAATAGCATTAAAAAAAAAAAAAGTGTGGTCCCCATATTAACACCAACCAATATTAAAAAAAAACACCAACTAATATTAAAAAAAAAAAAAGAAGTAAAAAAAGTGGAACCCACCATCTCCAAACTCACGAAAAAAAAAGTGGACCCCATATTAACAAAATCAAGCAATATAAAAAAAGTGAATCCCATATTAAAAAAAACAAACAAATGTCAAAAAAAAAGTGTAAACTTTATATTCGTAGAAAAAAAAAGTGTAAACTTTGTATTCGTAGCAAACACTAATATAATAAAGTTTTAGATACGAAGCACAAACTACAATGCTATATTAATCGTGTTTTGAACATAGTATATGTATATATATTATATGCATAAAAATAGTGCAAACTAATAATGTCCAAAAAAAAAAGTGCACCCCATACTAAACAATATCAAACAATATAAAAATAAAAATAAAAAAAAAGAAGAAAAAAAGTGGAACCCACCATCTCCAAACTCACGGTAAAAAAAAAAGTAGACCCCATATTAACAAAATCGAGCAATATAAAAAAATAAAAAAAGCGAACCCCATATTAAAAAAAAAATAATATCAAAAAAAAATTTGCAGACTTTGTATTTGTAGTAAACACTAATATAATAAAGTTTTAGATACGGAGTACAAACTACGATGTTATATTAATCGTGTTTTGAACATAGTGTGTATATATATATATATATATATATATATATATATATATATATATATACGCAAAAAATAGTGCGAATTAATAATGTCAAAAAAGTGCGCACCCCATATTAAAAATCAAACAATATTCATGTAATTTTCAAAGTATCTCATTAAGTCAATAATGATGGATTCGTTACGCGTGCGTATCAATCCGTTAGAACAAATGAAATGAAAGCAAACCATACAATTTTCTTTCTTTTTTTATATTACCGAGATTAATCTAGATATTAAACTGTTGTATTTGCTATTCCGCTATGTCATTTATTTGTTATATTTATTAAAATAAATATACTTAAAATATTTATATTTTAAAATAAGATAGAATTTAATTACTTTTTTATTTTTATTCTTACTCTAATAAATGTGAAAAGAGATTAATGTCGTAAAAAAATAATATATCAAATGGATATCAAATAATCAATAAGGTAAATTAGTCAATTATAATTCTAATCGACGTTTTCTTAAAAAATCATGCAAAAGACAACATGACAAGTAATGAGCTAAACCGAGAATATTTACCAAAAATTAAAAAATAGTATTTCTTCGTTTAAATAGAAAATCAATTTCTACTTTGTTTCGTTTTAAACGTGTAAAATTAATTTAATAATTTGAATTAGAATTATCCAAATTAAAATTTGATAAAAAATAATAAGTATTTTACACCTTTAAATTAATCGAATTAAAATTGAAAGTATCAACTAATGCTTAAATATTCTATTGTTTTATCTCAAAGAGAGGAAAATAGTTTCTTTTTGGGTCTTCTCTTTTAAAAAATATTAATAAATTTGCCGATTTTGTATTCGTAGCAAACATTAATATAATAAAGTTTTAGATACGGAGCACAAAATTACAATGTTATATTAATAATTTTTTGAATATATATATATATATATATATATATATATATATATATATATATATACATAATCACTAACCAAACATAACTACATCACATTCTTATAATCTAAGCGTTGGGCGCATAGACGGCGTAAAGGCCGTCTAGTAACTATATAGAAGAGTGGGTTAAGCAAGGATCGTCGTCGTCCAAAGGGTAAAATTGTCAGATTGCTATAACTTTTTAAATTCCCCAAAGCAAACGTGTACGGTGTACCAGCTTTCCTTTTGTATGATTGGCCACTTCTACCAACCAATGGCATTGCTTTTTTATGGAGAGTTCTGTATGCTTATGGGATCCATGATTTGACATAATTAAATTGCAAAAACAGAAAATAGGCCCCAGCACATCTAATACTCTATGCGGTCGTTTAGTAGAAGGTATAAGCTGGGATATCCCAACACTAATTTTTATATCACGTTTGATAGAAGGTATAAATTTATCCAGATAAATTTATACGACCAAATTGCAAAATTTTTATATCGCCTTATACCTTTTATCACTTATATTGGGATTATTTTATACCATCTTTTAGATGGTATAAAATAATCCCATAAAGAGATAAATTAGTCGGGATTATAATTCCGGAATAATTTTGACTATCTACCAAACGACCCCATAGGTAACTCTTACGTACATCAAACATTTATGACCATTTCTATTAATTTTGCTATAAAAAAACAACTGAAATATTTCTTTTTTGTTTTAACAAAAAAAAAAGATCATCCATGTATCAGACTTTTAGCCTTAGTGACAAAAACTTTGACATTGACACCTACCTCATATATTATAAATATAATATAATAATAAATAACAAAAGAGTGCTGTATAAAGGAGAGGAAATATAATTCTAATCTCCAATCTTAACAGTGATTAAACGAGTCAGCTATCTTAGTAAATAAATATGATATGACTGGTTAACCAAAGAATTAGAGGGAGTGGATTAGTAGGATAGCTACCATATATAACTTTACTGCCCCTAATTATTATGAGTCATCTCAATTATTAAAAAATGAACTGAAAATAATTAGAAGTACTTAATGATATAAGGGTAGGACAAGTATTAAATGATAAATTATTTCTTAATTCAAACTTGACAAATAAAAGTGAACATCTATTTTTAATATAGAGGATAAGGTAAAAGTGGACGAAGTGAGTAACAAATATTTTGAACTACGGATTTTTAGTAACCTACCAATTCAATAAGTTGTGGACAATTTACACGATTGCCTTTTGTTGGGGGGTGGTCTTTAATTTTTGTCCCTCAAATTCGAGTCTTTAATTTTTTACTTCGCTTAAAATATTCCTAGGTTTTGGCTCTAAAGCTCTATATATATATATATATAAACTTTACCCAAGCTGCATAACTAAAAAGTCTTCCAGAACCTGGATATTTTGGCCATCTTTTTAAGCGTAGGGCAATAATTAAAGACCACCCCAAACGAAGGACAATCCGCGCAAAAAAAATGGTAAGTTTTTAAAGAAGCTTGTAGAATCCAGATTACATATTCTATATTATAATAACGATTATACATAAAATTAAAAGAATAAATTAACATACCGAAAATTATTTTTCTTAATACAAAATTTTAGCTAGAATACATAAAGAAGTAACGAGTTTAAGACATATCATATATGAAAATGGGATAACCTTCTTTTTATTTGTAGAGTTAAGTACAAACACAATGATACACATCAAAAGTTAAATACAATAAAATTAAAATCAAATCAAATAACAGTGGAAAACGATAATAATACGTAGCATAGCCGTATTTTCGGGTGATTTTTGCAATACACAGAATTGATGCATTTTAAGGAAAATGAATTGAGGTAATTTAAAGTAACTGATATAAGTTCAAGATTTATTTGGAAAATAATTTCTCACTTTTGTTTATCAGAATATTTTCTAATATTATCGTACTATTCTAAAAAGGTAATAATATACAAACATATTATGCTCCCGTGCTTACTTTTAATTGTTGTAGAGAAAAAAAACATACTCATCCGATCCGTTTTAGTTGTCATCCTCAATAAATATAGATGATCCAAAATAGTTGTTATTTTAGAAAATCAAGATTTCCACCTTTACTGACTGTAAGTAGTATAAATGACAAGCAGAAGACACAATAAATGTGAATTGTTGGGCCCGTGCAGAGCACGGGCTAATTCATCTAGTATTATTACATCATGTATTTAACGAGACTGCAAAAACTGATTGGAATATGTCGGCAAGTCTTCGTTGGAGAGTGATTGTACTCCTAAAATAAACAAAGGATTGCAGCATATTCTCATGTGTAAGTAATACATAAAGTATATGTATTTTCTTCTCCCTATGTTGTGTCTTTTCTTGAATAATATTTTCCTTATTTTGATCGGGTGATTTAATGCTTGCAAGTAGTAATATCTTTACTTGCAAAATATGGTGAAATTGATATGTCAATATGTAAATATTCTCAAAAATGAGTCACATGTGACCTAAATACAAGTTTAGATCTGCAGCTTACTCACCATTGGTCTTAAAGGAAAACTTAATACTAATGAAATTGTAGAGCACACGAATATGATGTATGCAACACGTGAAGTTGAAGGTTTTACAGTTATAATGCAGAAAAATAAAATAAACTGATGTTTAATTATTATAATAACAACATTGAAAAGGCAATTATATTTAAGAATTGATGTAATGGATAGAATATCGCGATGAAAAAATAGATCATAGAGTAATACTTCTATAACCATTCAATCGCACTCCATGAGATATGCGTGGGACAATATCAATTTTTATGTATTTTATAATTATATCTTAAATAAATATTATATATATTCAGACACCCACACATTAACGCCAATAAATGTGTCACTTTTTAGATGGTAATGTTTTTATCAGATAAATTTTTACCCTTCATATCCCAATTCCCCTTCCAAGTTTTAAGTGTTATTGTCCTTTCAATTAATTTAAGCTTGGAATGTTCTCGATACTTTAAGTTATTACAATAATTTATTGTTTGTTATTTTTAATATTCAAAAAGTAGGAAAAACATTATTTTTTAGTAAAGTCTTTTGCGACAGCGCGAAGCGCGGGCAAATTTCCTAGTTAAGGAATAAAACGAGGAAAACCAATCACTTGATAACTATATCCAGCTTGATACTCTTATATTTCTTCAAATAATAATAAAAAATTAAAAACAAGAACTTCAGCACCCCAGCCTCTCCGTTATCAATATTATTTTAAGCACCAATTTTGCTCATAGTGTAAAAATAGTTGGCATGTCAAAACATGATAGTAAGTCCTAGCGGATTGTTAGAAGTTCTGATGGATGAGCAAATATGTGCCTTGTCATTTGTCCTAGTGGATTGTCAAGATTTTAGTGCAAATTATCTCAAACTTTAAAATAAATGACTCATAAGTTTTGGTGGATGCCTAGAGGTTCGAATGGATGGGCAAATACCTGCCTCACCTTACGCAAATTTGGGTGAAACATCAAGACTTTAGTACAAATTGTCATAACTTTATTATAAATTGATCCACAAAATCTTGATGGGTCGTCAAAAGTTTGGATAGTTGGTGTCTTGATTGTGTCACATATAACTGGTACAAATGTTTCGAAATCCTCTGGGATCATTAGAACTTACATAAAATTTCAGCTATACATTATTTGCTTTAAAGTTTATTCAAATTGATTCATATCAACTCCTTAGTTAAATACTCCTTTCATTCCATTTTACTTGGCCCTTATTAACTTAGCACTCCCCTTAAGAAATTACTCCAATTGTTAGGGATTATCGACATGATTATTATTGAGTTCAGAAGAATGAATCTTCTGTGGCCTAACACTGGTGAATTATCAGGATTTACCAAAATTAGTTCCTTGAAACGCGAAGATGGTTATGACACTAAGCTTTGTTTATTAAGCTTATTTTTCCCCCAAAAAGTACTTATTTTTCAGTAAGTGCTTATTTGAAGAAAAGTGAGTGTTTTGACAAGCTTTTGGGAGAAAATAAGTGTAGAAAGCGTAAGCTTTTTGGTTAAAAAAAAACGACTTTTCTAAAAGCACTTTTTGAAAAATACTTTTGAGAAAAATACAAATAGAAGCACTTTTTAAAAAACACTAATAACCGCTCAAAAGTACTTTTTTAATTAATTGGCCAAACTATTTGCTTTTCGCCAAAAGTGCTTTTTTGAAAAGTACTTTTTAAAAAAAATATCTTTTAAAATGTCGATTTTAGAAACTTGGCCACAACAGTTATAAAACATAGTTAGAATCTTTGACTCATTGTTGGCTATTCGACTATGTAATTCTAAATAAAGAAATTTATAATTATAGCAGTATGAAATTTATTACTCCTTCCGTTTCAATTTTTGTGATACCTTTTTTACTTCGAGAGTTAATTTAACTAATTTTTGAAGCTAAATTAGAATAAATCAACTCAATATTTTAAAATTAAAAGTAAAATATTCAAAAATTATACGAAGAGCATTAGAATTTTCAATTCTTCCCATGTCAATATGATGAAATAACACATTTTTAAAATGTTAATCAAAATTTATATAGTTTGAGTTTGAACAATAAAAATGTCACATAAATTGGGATAAAAAAAAAATGATAAATGGAAAAACTTGTCGGCTACAATCATAATGAGAAAATGGATCCCACTTAAAACATATACCGATGTGTCAAAGGCATACTCAAATACTAATGAAGCATGCACAGTGATCAACTTAGTTGGACCAATCAAGCGTCAGACATGAACACAAATGACCAAAATGCTACTTACAAATTAAATAATTAATGAAACTAAGCAGGCATGTCCATTCGACACTTTCTAACTATATATTTTTAACTCATGCTTCTATATTACTTTACTACTTTATACAAGGGAGAATATTCATTTTTTGTAGTCCTCACATAAATTTTTTCATATCTTCTTATCCTTAATTGAAGTTTTTATGACTTTGTAAATAATCACATATTTTTGTAAATTTTAAGAACTTTAAGGGCTCTTTTAAATGCCGCTAAAATGATGATGTCATGAAAAAGGTTATAGTGGATCCCACAAAGATACCACACAAATTTGAGTCTTTTATGTGAAAATATATTAATTTATTTTAAATTATATTTTTCCTTAAAATTTTACTGTAGACAGGTAAAGAATTATCGTGTCATTTAAATTCTATCTTAATATAAGCTTAATTATTAAATTAAAATATCATTATTCTAATAATTTAATTATTTATTGATGTTATTTATCATTTTCTATTTTAAATTTTTATTCTTCCGATTAAACGTAAGTTTTATTATTCTCTCCTGTAATTTTGTCTTGTACATGCTGTCAAATATAAGTAATTAACAAAGATTTCACTCAAAGTAGGATTAATTTTTAAATTAAAAAAATAAACACAAATGACTTATATCATTGTTACATACTTTAAAAATATATCGAAAATATAAATTATAGTCTTTCCATTTCAATCGAAAAATGAATTCCGAAGTACAGTAGTTAATTAATTGAATTTTACATGCACACACTTTTAACATAAAATTTATCTAATAAATTACTATATTAAAAAAGAAATTATAAAACATTATTTTTGTATATATTCTGAAAATGTTTGAAGAAATACTGTAGTTAAAGAAAATACAATTTGATCTCCAAACATTAATAATACTAGAAACTTGCAAAAAGTGTATTTCTAAATTTTTAAGTATTAAAGTATTTTGCAAAATATTGCATAATCAATAATTATATAATTTAGGACAAAATATTTAAGTTCAACATGAAAAAGTTATGACAATGTAGATTTCATTAAATGGTTCATTAAATTAAGAAAAAGGAAAAAGTGTTGTTTTTTAACATGCATCTTTTGGAAGGAAAAAGAAAGCTCAACATAAGAACAATTTAATTTATTGACTTTTCAGTATTCTCTTGTGTGGTTTAATATGAAAGGAACATCTACAAAAGTATCTAGCCAAATAGAGGTTTTTAATTGTCTATATTTATTTATAAGTTAAATTTATTGATATCATCATAAAACAATATTTTCACGTTAAGTATTTTTGACATTAATTAAATTTATTGATATCATCATAAAACAATATTTTCACGTTAAGTATTTTTGACATTAATTGGATACTGTAATATCTTTTGGTATAAAATAAGTTAGTCAATATGGTTCGATTCAAAGAAACAAATGAGATTAATTAAATATATAAAAAGCTCAATTTGGATTATCAGAGACTTTAATCTTAAAAAGTTTCAAGAAATGAAAATTAGAAGAGCTTTCAATTGTTTGATTCTAAAAAAAGTAATATAGAAATTAAGAAAATATTTTCTTTTAACTTTCAGATACGTTTTTATACTTTAATATTTTAGAAGTCTTTCAAAAGTGTCAAATGGATATCAAGAGCAGAAAAAATTTAAAAATATCTATGAATTGAAATTTTAACGTCGACTTAAGCCTAGGCGAAATCCTTGGTAGTTAGAATATAGATCAACATCAAAATGCTCACTGTTTACTCGGAAAACGGTTAAGTTGAATTTGTGTTCTTGGTCAAGGACACGTGGATCAAAGTGACAAGTAAAGCAACGTAATATGCAAGTGAAATTGATATAAACGAAATATAAGCAAAGTAAAGTTGAGAAATAGCCTGAGCTTCTTTAGAACCCGATATTAGTTCCTCCAGTCAGGCTTGTGATCGGAGACATAATAAATAAAAGAAGAACTTAAAATGGAGCAATTGTACGATATATGCTGTATATTGCACTTGAATTTCATGTGTTACAATGGGAATGATAATCCCTATTTATACCAAGGGCTAGGCGTATATATTCCATGTATTGCACCCCTGTCAATAATGAGCATTAACTATGTCATAAAATCAAGCAATACAGAGGACCATTAAGCCTAATAACACCACATGGATAACGTTAAGCCCAATTTGTAACGGCAGTTCGTTGAGCTCTCCTCCGGAGCTATTCCAACGGTCCTCTGGACCTAGCGGTATCTCAAGTATAATGAAGCCACCTCCGGTGAAGATGTGTGCTGACTCATTCTTGACTTATGCCTTTTGCCATGTGTCGTAATAACATTGGTCTACCTGTTTTATACGAATTTAGCCCAATACACTCACTCAATTCGAGACGTGCAAGATTTTACGAGGATACTAGTTGCTTTCCCAAAGGTTTAATGAGTAAAACAGAAGACGTTTATATATAGTTTATACAGTGAGAAGGTCTAGCATATCATACTTTTTTGCTATGGCTCTTACAAGACCAAACGAATTTTTTTTTTTTTTAACTGAGAACTGCACCTTTTCATTTATAATCTAAAATTCGAGTACAAGGAGGGGGATGTGGCCTTACCTCCCAAACACAAAATAAATTATCCAAAGGACAATTTCTTTACAGATGGGGAGAAAGAAAGATGAAGACGAAACACTAGATATCCCTCTCCTATTCATAACAGATCAAGGAACATCAAAGAGGTTCCTATGTTCCATCTTTTTATTCAAAAAGAAGGTATTCTTGAGTTGCTTCATTCTGAAAGAAGGAAATTGTAAAATATCCATTCTAAGTTCTCCTTTCGCTTCTTTTGGAATATCTTGAAGGTTGTTGAACCAAGTTAGTTGCCCCAATTTCAATCCATGATTTGCAAGAATGTCTGCAACTTTATTGCCTTCTCTGTAACAGTGAGATATAGAACATTCTTCCATAAGAAGGATCTTCCTGTTGATGTTGGAAATTGTATCTTTGATATTTCAGGGGGTTTGAGCCTTTCCTTTTATCCAATCTATTACCATCATAGAATCCATTTCAATCTCAACTTTCAGAACAGAATTTTCTAAACACCAGGTAATGCCTAGCTCCACTGCTAAGGCTTCTTTCAGGTTGTTAGTCATTTTGCCAAAAGGAGCAGCAAAAGCTGTGATCACTTGGCCCATATCATCCCTGATAATTCCACCACCTCCACTAAGTCCTGGATTTCCTTTTGAGCATCCATCTGAGTTGATTTTTACAAAGCCAGTCTTTGGTGCATTCCATTTGACTTGAGTGATGCTGAAGCTGCTTCTGGCTTCCTCTATCATGTATAACAATCTGTTCCAAGGCATGAAAGGATATACATTAGAATTTTTTTTATGCATAATTAAGTTTACCTGTTGGCATATTTGTGTTACGAATCTGTTGGACTTCATCTTTTCATTGTCAAATCTACTTTTGCATCTTGCCTTCCATATTTGTCAGATAATGACTCCTGGCAAGGCTTGGTAAATCAATTTGAGAAGGGGCTTCTTGGTTTGCTGTGCCACCATGTGAGAATCAAGTGCTTAAAATCATTCCAGTGACCATGAATCCCAAAGCATTGATTAAAAAACTGCCAAACAGTCTTACTAATATCGCTCCTGAAAAATAAATGATCTTCATCTTCCAAGCTAGGATTAGAGAAACAACAACATTTAGAAGAAAGATTAATACCAAATCTCAAAATGTTCATATCAACAGGAGATTTATGTTTGAAGAGCTTCCATAAAAGGAAAGAAATTTTTAAAGGGATAGCTCTATGCCACATCATATTATAAATACAAGAAGAATTCTATTTAATTCTCAAGATATCCTATGCAGAATTACAACTAAATCTTCCATCCAAAGTGGCATTCCAAAAAGGTTTGTCACATTGATTAGAAGAATGAATGATAATTCCTTGAATGTGAATAACAATGTGAGTAGGGAGAAATTGAGATATTTTATCCAAATTCCAGTTTCTATCAGTCATGAATTCAGAAACAACAATTTTGATAGAGGAGGGAGCATGATTGAATTGAGCAAGACTTTCCAAACCTGTCCAGTTATCCCACCAGAAGCTTACCTTACCCTCAAAGATTTGCCACAAAATTAGATGATCAACTCTGGATTTAATATGCATGAGTCTCCTCCAAGGGTGAGATTGTTAGTAGGACCACTTTCTTGCAACAGGGTGTATTCTCATAGCATATTTTTGTTTCAGAAAGTTAGTCCATAAGGAGTTTTTGGTCCTAAATTGCCACCATAACTTAGCAGCAAAGGTGTCAGAAATATCCGTTAGATCTCTAAAACCAATTTCTCCCTCATTAGTAGGGTAGCACATTTTTCAACCAATTACACCAATGATGTTTCTATTTACCTTCAAAAATTTCCCAAAAGAAATTAGCAAATAATCTTTCAATTTGTTTGAAAATTGTTTTAGGGTGTTGACAAATAGATAAAAGATAAATAGGCATAGCAGATAGAACATGTTTGATCAAGATAATTTTACCGCCAGCTGAGAGCATTTGGCTATGCCATGCTCCAAGCTTTTGAACAATCTTTGTGGCCATATCTGAAAAAAAAAAAAAAAAGATTCTCTTTCTACCACTATATAGTGGGCATCCCAAATAAGTTATAGGAAAATCTTTTCTTTGAAAATTAAGGCACCTTTTAGCAATAGTGATCCTTTTCCTTGGCATATTCTCAGCTACTAGGAAACAACTTTTACTAATATTAATTGTCTGACTTGAAGCTTCTCCATATTTGCAAATGGTTTCTTTAATAAGGTTCAGAGAATAAGACTTCCCTGAGGAGAAGATGATAATATCATCTACATATGATAGGTGATTAATTCTAGGTCCTTTGGGATGCACCTTGAAACCTGTAAATCTGGAATTCAAAAAGAGAACATTTAGATTTCTAGACAAAACTTCAGCAGCAATGATAAATAAAGATGGAGAGATAGGATCCCCCTGCTTAACACCCCTGTGAGATTTGAAGAAGCCATGTCTTTTTCCATTTATGATGATAGTGTACCACATATTGGATAGGAGATTCAGAATAATTGTAATCCAATGTTCACAGAAGCCCATCTTCTCCATTACAACACAAATAAATTTCCAAGACATTCTATCATAAGCCTTGTTCATATCAATTTTAATAACAAACATTTCCCCCTTTATTAGGAGTATTGATCCCATGTATGATCTCCTGAGGCAAAAGAACATTTTCACCAATAGCCCTATTTTTCATGAAGCCACTTTGATTTAAAGAGATAATCTTGGTAAGAAGAGGAGAGAGTCTACTCTTTAGCACTTTAGACACAATCTTCTGAGTCACATTACTCAGACTAATGGGTCTGAAATCAGAGAAGGATTGAGGTGCCTCTGTTTTGGGAAGAAGTACTAGACAGGTGCTAGTAAAGAATTTAGGCATCTGAATTCCATTAAAAACAGCCCTAACTAGTTCCACCAGCTCATCTTGGATGATATTCCAAGCTTTCTGAAAAAACATTCCATTAAAACCATCTGGGCCTGAGGTGCTATTAGGATCAATGTTGAAAACAACATCTTTAACCTCCTCCACGGTGGGACATTTAATAAGAGCCTTATTGTCTTCCTTATTGATTAATCTGGGAATATGGTGAAGGATATAAGGATCA
Source organism: Lycium ferocissimum (assembly GCF_029784015.1). NCBI lineage: Eukaryota > Viridiplantae > Streptophyta > Magnoliopsida > Solanales > Solanaceae > Lycium > Lycium ferocissimum. Next base: position 19,010,746 of record NC_081346.1, on the reverse strand, counting down.
AAGTTTTAAGAATCATTACTAAAGAGATTTTGATAGAAGTCAATCGCATGAGCAGCAATGTTGTCATTTCCTTGAAGCCACTGGTCATCTTTTTGAATTCTCTGGATCTGAAGTAATTTTCTTTTACCTCTGACAATATTGTGAAAATACTTAGTATTTTCATCTCCCTCTAAGCTCCATTTAAGGTGAGCTTTCTGTCTCCAAAAATTATCCACCATCTTGTGTTGTTGAAGTAATTCTGCCTTAGCTTTATGAAGCTCAAGTCTGTCATGTTGATCCTCGGAAGCTATGTATCTGTCTTCACAAGCCTTCACTTTTTCCTCCAAAATTTGAGTATTAAAGAAGATGTCACCTAATTTGGTTTTAGACCAAGTACTCAATTCTTTGCTAAGAAGTTTTAACTTCTGCTGGAATCTCCAAAAAACATTGCCAGTGATAAAAGTATTCCAAGCATTCTGAACAATCTCCAAAAATCCTCTTGATCAACCCATAAGTTAAGAAATCTAAAATATTTGATCATATTGATCTCTCTATTCCCAGAAGTGATTAGAAGAGGACAGTGATCTGAGCTTACTCTAGCTAAATGGAAGACACTTTGTTTCTGAGAAGCTAGAATCCCACTCAGAGTTAATAACCATTCTGTCCGGCCTCTTCCAGATAATTTCCTTCTTTTTCCTCTCATTACACCAAGTAGTGTTGTTGCCAATAAAACCTGCATCCTCCAAACCACAATCACTAAGGCATTCAATAAAAGGGATGCTTTTGCCCAGTTTATGGGGTTTACCACCCAGCTTCTCACTTCTCTGAACAATGCAATTAAAATCACCTAAAACAACCCAAGGAAGATTAAAAGTAGTAGCAATGATCCTCATGTAACCCCACAAGTCTTCTCTGCCTGCGATGATGGATTTAGCATAAACTATAGAAATAATAATAGGTTTGGCAATTGAGGGATGTTGAATCTTACATGTAACCATCTGATCATCATTAGCAAAAACATCACAAATGATATCTTTCCCCAAAAGAGCCAAATTTTGTTGCTTATGTTAGCAAAACACCTTGCATATCCATCATGTATTTATACCTATCGATCTTGGTTTCATTAATAAAAGGTTCCTGAATTGAAATGAAAGAAACTTTATGGAGTTTGGTAAGGTAAGTCGGTCTTTCAGAGGCAGCCTGCGACTTCATGCTCCTTAAAAATAAAATTGATGAAAATAATGAAATGTTGAATAAAATTCTTGTATATTATTTTTAAAAAATCAAGTATAATAATTGTCAGATATATATGTACAAGACTTACAAAGATTATAAGAAGCATATAGTACTATAGCTTATTTTCCATGGTTTAATGAGTATAATCGAAGTCGTGCATATATATGTTATACGAAACAATGTCAAACAATATCATGAAGTAATTTTTAGAATAATTTGTTTGTTAGTGTTTGAAGTAAATGGCTAAACGCCAACTATGAAAATGGCTAGTTAGTTATAGTAATATTTCGGGGCGTTTGAACATCGTTGGCGTTTAGCCATTTTGTTAGAATAATTTTTTTGTTTTAAGTAATTGTTAGTGTTTGGTTATAAATTAACCATTTTCATGTGGAAGTTTGTGACTTTATGTAGCATTAAATGCATATTCTAACACAACTTCAAATTTTAAATTTTATTTTTCAAGTCAACTTTAAAAATTCACAAAACTATGTTCAAACATCAACTTAGGACCCGTTTGGTCATAAGAATTATTCACTTTTTCCGGAATTTTTTTTCACTTATTTCAAAAATTAATGTTTGGTCATGAAAATTTCAAATACAACTTGAAGTTGTATTTGGAATTTGAAAAACAAGAAACACTTGTTTTTCAAGTTTTTCATAACCAAAACAAGTACATTTCAACAAAAAAAATACTATTTCAAAAATTATGATCAAATACAACTCCAACTCCAAAATTTCAAAAAAAGTGCAAAAGTTTTTGATTTCTATGGCCAAACGCCTACTTAGAATACACGCTGCTTTTACCGGTTCCAATGGCTAGAAATTGATAGTCAATTCTATATCTAAAAAAATCTTGAACAGAATGCTTAGTTTTCAAAGCTAGGGATATTCAAATGAAGTCATAAATATTATCTTATTTTAAAACCAGTAGAATATTCAAACCTTGCAAGTTGCAATATTCAAATAATTCTATAAATACATTTGCTTCTTCAAGCTTAGTTTTTTATCCATTCATAACAAGTACGAAATCAATTCTATACGAACTACTCATTCCACAAAAGACAATGGAAGTAACACGATTCATGATACCTTTTCTTCTTCTAGCAATATTGTCAACAACCTTTTTCTCCCTTGTAAAAGCTCAAAATGTTTCTGAACCAGTGCTCGACGATTCCGGTAAAGCTGTCCAAAAAGGATCGAACTATTACGTTTTACCGGTGGGTCGGGGAAACAACGGTGGACTTCAGGTGGGTTCCATTAGGAACCAAAGTACTCTTGTTGTTAGCCAAAATACTCAATCTTCCATTGGTGGTACCGTTCAATTTTCACCTGTGGACCTGAACGAAAGTACCATCAGAATATCGACTGATCTGAACGTAAAATTTACGTCTATGGCAATATTTGGTTCGTCCGCAGTATGGACAATTAATACTGATTTAATTCCACAAAGATATTTGGTGACGCTTGGTGGAGTTGAAGGAAATCCAGGGCGTGACACCTTGAGCAATTGGTTTAAGATTGACAAGTACGAGGATGCGTACAAGTTTGTGTATTGTCCAGGAGTTTGCGAGACATGTAGACCATTTTGTGGAGACATTGGAGTACTTATTGAACCTAACAACAAAAGGGTTTTGTTTGTTGGTTCTGATAAACCATTGAAAGTTAAATTTCAATATACCAAGTCGGGTATCACCATAACTAATAATACTAGTCCTCCAAGCCCCAGTGCCAGTATCCCAGCCAAACTGCCAACCTTGCCCTTTATTAAAGTTGTAATGTGCGTTGTTATTTGTTACCTCATAAATGTGATGTGAATTACATGAAATTGCACTATATATATAAGGTTAAAATTATTTTTATGTATATATAGTAAATGTTGAATCTCTTTGGCCTTTTTGTGTGTATTTACTTCTTTATATTTTAAGCTTTGATTCTGCCGGCAGCCACTGTGTATCGAAACGAATAGAATCCTTTTATGTTTAATTAGTTGCATTGATTAGTTGGACCAGTTTTATGTTTATCTAAAAGCTCAAGGAATGTTGTTGTAATCAATGCACGTGTGAGTTAGTGTATTGTATTTTGGTTTGACTACGAGTGAATTTTATAGTATTGAATTGGGGTGGAAGTTTCATTGTTTATTTTAATTGTAGAAGTGGTTTGTGACCACATCATTTTAATCTGTGTATCATTCTATAAATTATACTTATGTAGGGGAATTTGTCTTTAGATATAAATAATCTCATCCGTGTATAGTTAATATATGTAATTTTTATCTCACCTTCCACTTAAATAAATAATGTAACGCATTAATTCCCGGTTAGTTATATACCAAAATTAGTAATACAGTGTGTGATTTTGAATTGAACTCCACATAATTTCGTAGAGTAGCAGAACTGCGATGTGTTTGCTCAATTAATTTGAAAAAAAAAAACACATTTTTTATTATTAGCAAGCCGATTCATGTTTATTCGCTATTTGAAAAACTGATATTGAGTTTCAAAAATACAAAAAAAGAAAAAGAAAAAAAAAAAGAATAGCATTTAAAGATTCACTTAATTTACAATTAGTATTATTTAATTAGATAAATGAATGAGATCAGAGGCCAAATTAAGTTTTTTTAGTTGATTTAATTAAAAATTAAATTAAAATCACGCAGAAGAAAAGGAGAGGGAGAGGGAGAGGGCAAATCTGTGAGAGTCTTCATCGATGTAATATAGACAATGAATGAAGCTATTTGTTTTCCTATATTATGGGAATATATAGTGCGGTAAGTGTACATTTTTAGTAAGAAAGCACAATAACAACAACAACAACTCGTAGTCCCACAAGTGGGTAGTTATATAAAAGCAAAATTTTCATTCTACTCCTTTAATATTTTAACTTCCATTTTGATGTTAATGCTTCTAAGAAGTTATTTAATTCTAAATAAATAATTTTAGTTAGAACTTTTCCTTACAGCTGGAAAGCAGCTTGTGCTAGTACTTTAAAATGCTACTCAAATCATATCGAGCACCAATCGAAAAATCAAAGAACGTGAAAAATGAGGTTCGATAGCTTTTGAAAAGTAGACTTTAAAAACAAAAACAAAAAAATTGACATAAATAAATAAGATTAGGACCCAAAAGTAATTAATTAAAAAGTTTTAAAAAATTTGAAAATTATTATAAGGACTACAAAACCTGCTTTCGAAAAAGTATAGACTTAAAAAACAAAAAACACAAAAAATTGACTTAAATAAATAAAATTAGGACATAAAAGTAATTAATGAAAAAGTTTTTAAAAATTTGAGAAATTATTGTGAGGACTACAAAAATCCTCACATTCCCTCTTATATATAATAGTAATATAGTGCGGTAAGTGTACATTTTTAGTAAGAATGTAGCAACTCCCTGTTAATGCTTCTAAGAAGAAACTATTTTAGTTAGCTTTTCCTCACAGCTGGAAAGCAGCTTTGCTAGTACTTTAAAATGCTACTCAATCACGTGAGTGTGGTCGGGTAAGTTGGATCCTCCACCCTTAATCGTGCGCATCTGAAAGACTTTAGAATTCGAAAAATTCCTATTGGGAACCACTACCCCCAAAATGGGCCTTGCAACGCACTATTCGAATTTAGTCGGGTTTCAATGTGAGTACCAAATACCGGACGGGGAAAAAAAATGCTACTCGATCTTTTATTTCCTTCAATATCCCACAAGCTTAGATACTATTATACTAAGTTGTACATATCTTTATGTTCATTTTTACTTTTCAAAGATAGATAGACTTTATTACGTAATGTCACAAAGAAGGTTATCATGCTCTACACATTTGGCCTTCAATGTGAGTACCGAACACTGGGTGGAAAATAAAAAAAAAATATGCCACTCAATTTTTTTTTTTTTTTCAAATATCCCATATGCTTGGATACTATTATAAGTAAGTTGTATTTATCTTTTAGGCTTTTAGCATAGGTGTTCATTTTGACTTTTCAAAGATTTGATAGACTTCATTACGTAATGTCACAACGGAAAAAAAGGTTATCATGCTACATAGGGCTGTACAGGGCAAACCGATAAACCGCACCAAACCGACAAACCGAACCAAACCGGAAAAAAAACCCGACTAGTGGTTTTGTTCGATTTGGTTTGGTGTTCGGAAAAAAAACCCGACCATTATAGGGTTGGTTTGGTTTTAACTAAAAAAAGTCAAACCGAACTCAAACCAACCCGATTATAGATATACTACTTTTAAATTATGTTATACATAAAAATATTTATTAAAATGTAATTTATAAATATTTTCTTAAAAATTTTCATAATTTTTGTTTTCTTTCTTACATTTAGATTTGGACTTAAGAAGCCCATCTAAATAATATACAAAAAAAAGCCCATAACGAAATGAACACACCAGAAGTCCAAAACGTAATGCAACTGTATCTAAAAAGCCCCAATTCGGCTACACAACCCTTCTCCCAAAATCAGATATTCAGATCCCTCTTTTGCTTTCCTCTCAAATCCCTTTCTCATTTCACAAACTTCATCGTTCTCCTTTTCTCATTTCAGATCCCTCTTTTGCTTTCCTCTCAAATCAGCAACCCTACTACAAGACTCAACTTTACACTGTAAGCCTCTTGTTTTTCCTAATTAGCTTTAACGTTTTACAAATTTATTTATATTGCTATCAATTTGTTGATTTATTACAAATTACAACTTTTTTATTATATACAGAAATTGTCTTTGGCGATGGAAGCTACAACACGGAACTAAATCGCTAGTGATTGACAACAACCCTCCGATTGTGCCGACGATAATCTCAACAACAACAAGGTAAGAACATTCCTCATCGACGCACTCCTCCTAAAAAGCAAAAAAGAACAACTCCTAAAGAACCTTCTAAATCTGGGAATAGTGATAGAGAGACTTCCGAGATTTGGGATCACTTCTCCAAATTTAAAGCTAAAGGAGGTAAAATTAGGGCGAAATGCAATTACTGTCCAAAAACGTTTGCTGCCGAAAGCAAGAATGGGACTACTACATTATGGACACATCTAACTGTTAAATGTAACAAATCTCCCTTTAGAATCGTTGATAAGAGACAAACAACATTAAAACCTATTAAAGAAGGGTGGACAGAAGGTCTTTCGGGTTCTAATGAAAGGGTAGTGTATAATGCGGGTGAAATTAGGAGGGCCATGGCGGAATTTGTAATTATTGATGAGCAGCCATTTAGAGTTGTAGAGGGAGAAGGCTTTAGGAAATTGATGGCTAAACCCTTACCAAATTTTGAACTACCTTCTCGTATTCTTGTTGCAAGGCATTGCTTGAGGATTTATCAAGAAGAGAAAGATAAGCTTAAATATCTTATCAAGGACCAACGTGTTTGCCTTACTAGTGACACGTGGACATCACTCCAAAATTTGAGTTATATGGTTGTCACCGCACATTGGATTGATGACCGATGGAATTTAAAAAAGAAAATTCTGAACTTTTTTCCAATACCAGATCACAAAGGGGAGACTATTGCTAAGGGAATTGAGGAATGCTTAATGGGTTGGGGCATTGATAACTTGTTTGATAACCTTAGACAATGCGACGCCAATGATCTTTGCCATTAAGCATTTGAAGGTGCTAATGGATGATTGGAATGGGGTAATACTTGGAAATGAATTTTTACATGTTAGGTGTAGTGCTCACATATTGAACTTGATTGTAAAAGAAGGGTTAGATGAACAAATTGAACCCATTTCTCGTGTAAGGAATGCGGTAAAATATGTTAGATCTTCTCCTTCAAGGTTTGCTTCTTTTAAGTCATTTGTTGAAAAAACTAAGATAGACACTCGTAGTCTTGTGAGTCTTGATGTTGAAACTAGATGGAACTCGACATATACAATGTTAGATACGACTATAAATTTTGAAAAAGCCTTTACAAGAATGTATACGGATGACCATAAATACCAAAAGTATTGTCGAGAAATAAGTGCATTAAGAGGAAATCCATCGACAAATGATTTGGAAGAATGTGAGAGCTTTTGTCAAGTTTCTTGATCTTTTCTACCGAGACCACTTTAAAATTTTCAGGGACTTTGTATGTTACTTCCAACTGTTTCTTCCGTGAATTTTTTACTCTTCGAAGTTCTATTAAAAAGTATTCTACATGCGAAGATCTTATTTTGGTTGATATGGCAGACAGGATGAAAAGTAAATTTGAGAAGTATTGGGGAAATTTTGAGAATATGAATATGTTATTGCTTGTTCTTTGTTGTGTTAGATCCCGTATATAAGATGAAGTATGTAAACTTCACTCTTTCCAAAGCATATGGTCCTTTGTTGGGAAGATTAAAGTCGGAAGATGTGGCAAGTGTTTTAACGCGTTTGTATGATTCTTACAATAACTCTGTCGTTGATGCTTCTTCTAATGACAATATTGGAGGTGATACTAGCATGAGTGAAACCGATGATTTGTTGGAATCTGAATGGGAGAAACATTTGCGGAGGGAAATATTGCAAAAAAACCGATCTTGGATATACTTGATGGATGATGTAGTGAAGAATAAAGATTTTGATAGCTTGTCTTGGTGGAAAGTTTCGTCTAGTAAATATCCGGTTGTTTCAAAAATTGCGAGAGATGTTCTTTCTATTCCTATTTTCTTTGTTGCATATCCGAGTCGGCATTTAGTACAATTGGTCGAATTCTTGATTCTTCCCGAGTTCTTTATCGCCAAAAACAGTAGAAGCTCTAATTTGTACTAAACAATGGCTACGATCACCTTCTAAAGAATACAATTTTCACGGTTTGGAAGAAGTCCGAACATTGAGCAAGTTGATAAAGGTATTGTCAAATAGCATCCGATGAATATTTGCATGCATGACCCTATTTTTTTATCCTCGCTCATGTCCACGATGGTACTTATGAGCTGCGGTCGATCAATGAATGATATGCAATTCTGCTTTGGCTTCCTTCTTCCATGCAGAAACTGAATTGCACCAATAGTCCAATACCATATAATACTTGTTTAAAAAGTGGATATTTGAGAAAATCAGGCGAACTGCAGTAGTAAGAGTAGCAAGCAAAAAATATTTGGAATCTATGCCTAAATGCATATATGGTTTCTTTTACTTATTTCTCAAAGAGCGGTTGGTTTTCTTTTATGAATGGAGAAAGAAATCATGGACATATAGCATTGATGGACATATAGCATTGATTAGCCAGTTTTCTTTTACTTATTAATTTATTCTTTTTTCTTGCAGAGTATGGAGACTCACCTTTGAGCATTGATTAGCCAGTTTCGTTCACGATGCACTATCTGTGAGAATTGGTATGTTAATTACACGAGTGTATATTTCGTGTATATCAATAATTTGTCACCCCATGCTCTGTACCGCAAACCTCTTGGATTTTACACTTATTTCTCTGTTTGTGTTTTTCTTGATATTGTTTTCTATTTGGTGCAATTGTTTTCTCTCTTCGGTTTCTACCGATATTGTTTTTTGCGGTATAAGTGCGAGAAATCAAATTTTTTTGCTTTTTCTAGCTGGCAAAATATTGAATCTGCTGTTCTTATGAGTTATGACCTTTGTTTTCATGTTATCCGTGGTTCATGCTTTGAGTTTCTTTGGTAACTGAGACTTGCAGAACTAGGACCAAAAGACATAGTACTCAAGGCTGAAGTAGACAATTTGCTTCCCTTTTGTTTTTTAATAGTTGGTACTTAATAGCATAAAAGGCTGGAGTTCTGGGGACTCTCATATATTTTAATGTTAGTATTTCCACTCAGAGGTAGTAACTTATATGATGAAAAAGAAAACTTTAGATAAATCAATTATTAATGTTTTGTTATGCATCTGAGATCGGATTTACCATTTAAGGAATGCTAAAACATGAAATACTTATTCATACTTTGAAGACCATCTGAAGAATGACATTTTTTCCCCCCTTTACTTTTCAGTGCTATATTTTAATTACTTGGTCCATGGGGGAATGGTTTTGCACTGCAATATCTAGTATATTACCTTTTTTCTAGGCGGGTGTGACGTGCCAACTTGCTCAATCAAGCTGCGGTGATTCCTTTCGATTCTTGTTGCGTCGTATGTATCTTGCATTGTGACCTTTGTTTATTTTTGCCCGATTGTTGTAGTATATTGCCGATTTGGATTTTTGCCCAATCTTCAAGATGCGGTGATTTGGATTTTTGGCCAATCTTCAAGCTGCAAGTGATTCCTTTCGATTCTTTGTAGTATATTGCGATTTGGATTTTTGTTTTTGCTACATCGACATTTTATGGCCATTTGACATTTTAGTTATATTATAAAGTTAAAACTTCAAACAGTGTTTTGCCTCCATCTTATATGTTGATATTTTGTACTAGAACTCTTTTTAAGAAGCACTGCTCTGTGCTTTTCATTAGATACTATGAAAAACCCGAGAAACCCGAAAAAACCGAAAAACCCGAAAAACCGAAAAAAATTGATATCGAAAAACCCGACTTTTTATTGGTTTGGTTTGGTTTATAGATTTAATAACCGACACAAATGGTTTGGTTTGGTTTGTAAAAAATCCGAACCAACCCGGTCCATGTACACCCCTAATGCTACACATTTAATTAGTCATTTGTCACCACCCATGATCTTTCTAATCAGTGGAGAGGTCAAATTGAAGTTGCCTCATTAAGAGATATTATCCTAAGTATGCATGTACAAGAAAATTACGTCTCTTTGTCCCCTCGTGAATATAGTTCAACATTTGAAAATGCTGGCACAATTCAATATGTACAAGAAGTTTCATCTATAATTGCTTTCCAACGCAATTAAAATATGTACAAGAAGTTTCAAAGATTTATAGAAGGATAAAAAAATACTCCCTCCGTTTCAATTTATATGACATTTTGATGAAAAAGACGAAGTTTAAGAAAGTAGAGAATCTTTTAAACACGTGTGTTAAATAGAATCACATATATTTTGTGTGGTATAAGTCATTGCATAAAGGTAAATTCTTTCAAAATTTGGAAGAGTATCATTCTTTTGGCACGGACTAATAACAAATAGGTTGGCATAAATGGGTAAACAGGATGGAAAGATAATTGCTTTCCCACTGTTTTTCTTTTTTTGTTTTGTAAGGCTTCTCAAGGGGGCATAAAGTTATACAGTAGTCTTAAAGCAGCTCAAATATCCCATGTAACCCCCCTACCACCCAGCATTTAATGGGTTGGGCTGAATTGTTATTTCTGATGGGTTGATTTAGGTATAACCCATCTTGACCCATGACAAAAGCTAGCCCAAGCTCAACCCATGAAACAGCCCAAAGTTAGCCCATCCCTCCCAATACGCTGCAACAATCTTTTCAACGCGCAATGGAGATTTTGTTGGATTAGCATTCTACTACAAACGTTTGGTCCACCAACAATTTTTCTAGTACCTCCGGTAATTTGAATTTTTTAAAGATTTAGTTATTCCTTTTTGTGCTTGAAACTCAAAGCAATCAAGACAAAAAAGTTAAATATGTTAGGGACAACAAATTATTTGAGAAGAATCAAATCATTGAGAATTAAAGTGGTGCTATTGGAAACTTCATAATTAAATATATTGCAGTTATAAATTTATATTATTTACATTTATCAGTAACAATATTTTATGAAATCTATCTAAAAATTTAGAAAGTATGTAAAAATTCGATTGTTATTTATCAATATATATATTGTCAGTTGATATTCATCATGAGAGATTTTTATCACTATTTTCCTAATTAATTAACGTGGAGTTCAATGGTTGTAAAATTAAATAAATTTATAACTTTTTGTAATATGTACTACTAATATTTATGAAATCTTGTTTATGAATATTTGGTTGAGAATGTTTATTGATATCTCTAGAAAAGAGAAAAGGTGTGTCAAGTTGGGTGGGTTGAGTTATCATGAATCATTGTTTAACCAGGGCCTGCTGGAGGGGGAAGCAACTAAAGTAATGGCTTTAGGAACCCCCCCCCCCCCCCAACCCCACAAACAAAATGAAGGCCCCAATTTTTTTTTTTTAATTTTATATACATTATTTATATATCATAAAACTATGAATAAAAAAGACTAGATTTTATATTTATTTTCTTGAAATGTGATAGAGGTTATTGAAATAAATAATTCTAATTTTTTACTCTTTCCGTCCCATCTATGTGACATTCTTTTCTTTTTAGTTAGTTAAAAAGAATGACATCTCATTTTCTTATTTATCGGAGATGATTTATAGTCACAAAATTTCTTTGGCGTATTTTAAACTAAAAATTTCAAAAATCTTTCTTTTTCTTAACTATCTTGGTCAATCAAAACCTTCACATAAATTAGAGAGTAAAACATTATGCAATATATAAAAGTGAACAAATTGATGACTACTTTGGTAATTTTAAAACAAATTGCTAGGAGTTGATTGTTTTTATAAATAATCGTTGGATTAAACCATTTTTTTACTTCAAATAGACTTGAATAGCTTTTGCTCGGAGTGTGTGTATATATATATATATATATATATATTAATAAATTCATTAAATATGTAAATGGGTGGTAAAAAGACGTTGATAGTCAAATCCATAAATTAAAGGAAAACGCTTTGCAAGTCGTCCTTCACTTGAAGTCGTCCCTTTAAAATTCAAAACCATAAAGTTGAAATTAAATGTAGGCGAAATTACAATTCCGCCCACCAGAATTATACAAAGGTAAATGGATTGTATATGTTGCATCACAAGATCGAGGAGGAACTTGCAAGTGTATGTAAACTGACTATCATCGGGAAATTTTCACTTGGAAGAGCCTTGATTGAACATTCAGAGAGAATTAAATGGTAAGTTCCCTATGGGGGGATAGGTTAAAATTGGGCATGATAATTCAAAACACATCTTTATGGATTTTACGGGGAGGGAGAGAGGGCAAGTTTGTGAGGGTCTACTCATAGAAGTGATATCGAAGATGCACGAGGCCAGTTTTTTCTATACTTGCAATGCATGGGTCGGGACATATTGTTTGATAAAATGTACTAAGTATATTTTAGTAAGTATATTTGTCCTGAAAAGTTAAAAAGCTGCTTGTACTTCTAAGGAAAAATATATTTTACGCTTCTCCCCTATAACAGGAAAACCACTATTTCATGCAACTAATTTAAAATGCTTTCTTTTCCTTAAAAGTTTGGCCAAATAACTCTTCAAGATAAGCTTCTTTTGAAAATTAAGCACTTCAACGTCTCATAAACTTGGCTAAACGGGGATTATACTAAACTCCTCCTGTATCTTTTAGCCTATGTGTTCATTTTGACTTTCCAAAGAAGACTTTGTTACGAATGAATTTTACGTATTTAGTCACAAGGAAAAAAGGGATCATGCTACGACTTTGTTGCCAGCACCCCGACCTAGCTTGCTATTGATCTTTCTATTAAAAGATCAAATAAAAGTTGCGTATTACTCCATGTACTAAAACATAGGTTGCCAAATTGATTTGTCGGTACAAGAAGCTTACATCTCTTACTAAGTCTATTCGTGAGTATAGTAAATTCAACATTGAAAATGCTGACACAATTCAAATAAATGTACAAGAAGTCAATTCAAAGATTATATTATTGCTAGGAGGATAAAAGTTGCTTTCCCACTGTTTAATGTGAAAATGTAGGCGTGCATAGGTGACTCAGAGAAAATGTCAAACCATACATTATTTATCACACGGCTTCGTAAAAGACTAAACGGCTAGAAAGACGTTGATAGTCAATTCCATAAATTAAAAAGGAAAATGCTTTCCAGGGAGTGCTCATTTTCAAACTAAATGAATATACAAATCTTCATCGAGTTCTATAAATGGCTATACTTTGTTAAGTTTATTTTATCCGTTCACAAGTTATAACAACAATGGAAGTTATTAACGTTAGACGATTCATGTGACCTTTTCTTCTTGTTGTACTATCAACAACCTTTTTCCTCGTAAAAGCTCAAGATGTTGCTGAACCGGTGCTCGATGTTTCCGGTAATGCTGTCCAAAAAGGAGTCAACTATTTCATCCTACCAGCGGCTCGGGCAATGGCGGTGGACTTCAGGTGGCATCCGTTACAGAACCAATCCGTTAGTCGTAAGCGAAAATGCCGATGAATTAGTTATGGGTGATAACCTTCAATTTTCACCTGTGGACCCGAACGAAAATACTGTCAGAATGACTGATCTGAACGTAAAATTTACGTCTATGGCAATATCTAAGTCGTCCACAGTATGGACAATTAATTCTGAATTAATTCCACAAAGATATTTGGTGACGCTTGGTGGAGTTGAAGGAAATCCAGGGGTTGAAACTTTGAGCAATTGGTTCAGGATTGACAAGTACGAGGATGTCTATAAGCTTGTGTTTTGCCCAGGAGTTTGTGACTTCTGCAGACCGTTTTGTGGAGACATTGGAATACTTGTTGAACCTAACAACAAAAGGGTTTTGTTTGTTGGTTCTGATCAACCTTTGAAAGTTATATTTCACAAGGTTTAGAATTGCTACTACTATTACTTAGCATATGTGTGTGATTTCACTGTATATATATTGTCTGTATCAGTGAAGGATTAAAGAAGACTATAGCACTCTTCTAGTGTCGTGTTGATAGTAATGATTGTTATGATTATTATTTGTGAAACTAGTATACAATACGTGCACTAGAAAAACACAGACATTTTAGATATAAATTCATTGTTGATTTGTCGCTAATAGTTCATAGCTAACACGTTTTTTAATAACCTGTTGCCACTACTAACTCATGTTTTAACGATGCAAGTTATCGAGGACGTCCTCGGTGACAATGTTTTACCTACAGAAACCGTTGTTACAGCGTGTGTAGACATACTTTGTTAAACCCACGAAGACCATAATAGTTATACACTTATATGTCACGTCCTTAGTCCACAACTAAGCGCACGTGTGACACTTGACAACTCGCTCACGTTCTTGCACAACTTGCTCACGATCTTGCTATGCCAAATCTGCCTAAATTGCTACACTTAAAATCGCTAAGGGAATAGTAATTACGAAAGACAAGAGGAATCAGCTATAGGTAGCTTTTTGTATTAGAGAGAACTTGTGATTTTTGCTTGATGGTTTTTACAAATGGATTCCCCTCTATTTATACTACTCACCTAGGGACTAGTATGCAAATAATAATTAATGTATAAGTCCCGACATAGTTACAAAGAAGTCCCTACTCTAGAATTATCTACTAGGCCTAGAATATTCCATGTCTTCCTAAGAAATCTTCTGCAAGTCCACATAAATATCTAGAGCATCTCCATAAGAATCTCCGCTTGCTCTAGAATCATCCAACACATGCTAGACTTTTTTTTCCATGTAAGCATCCACATGGCAAAAAATAGCTCCAAATGGCACCTAGGTGGCATGATGATGTGCGGGTCATCACTCTCTCCCCCACTTTGATCTTTGCGACGATCGCGCACTTCTTCTTCGCTAAACTCTCAACTCTTGTTTTAAAGCGCACAAGTCGCGTATCGCTCACATGTGGCCTTTTCGATGATTGCCCCTTCCCGTGGACGAGCAAAATGGCGGTGGCTTCGTGCCCTTATTTCCGCCTGGCCTGGTAGTCAATGATAGCTTCAATCTCCCTATCGTGTGAGGGGGTGATGGTAATCGGTGTATGACTTGACCCTTTCCCGGTTGATGCTCCAACTCAATCTTGTGCTCCATTTCACGCTGAGGCAAGTGCTTAGTTAGCTCTTCGGAAATACCATCTTTGTTTTCTTAGAGCAAATTATCTATCAAGGTGGTGTCTCTTGGGTACCATTATCTTCCTCCAAACTTGTAATGGTTGCCATGAATGTTCGCTCTCTTTCGAGCCCTTTGACAAAGCCGCATAGCCGAAAGTTGTGCGTGGCCACGTCCATGCGACATAGCTCGCCGTAGGCATCACAAGTGCCTTCTCGCTCCATGACCAAGACGATTGGAGGTAGGGACCGATCATCGCGTGGCAATGTCTAAAGAACTCTTGCCCCAGAACAATATCAAAGATATCCGTAGTAGCGGCGGTAAAATTTATCGTATCTCTCAATCACCTAATTTGACGCTAACGCCATTAGCTATACCACGAGCATTTTATGGCTTAGCATTCATGGTATTGACGGGGGCGTTAATTGAAGCGAGCTTCAACTCTACTCTCTTCGCCTAGCCTCTGTCACAAAATTATGAATCGCTCCTATGTCCACCAATGCATGAGCGAGCTTGTTTTTTTATAGTGAGATCCACATACTGGTTTTTATTATCGTTGGTTTGACCTGTACTCGCGCGCGCCACATAGCCTAATCGTCCCCAACTGTGCGATTCCCGTACTCCGTGTTTGCATTTGCTCGTGACTTTCACGCACCATAGCGCTAAGGCTCTTCAGGCCAGGATAATTTTTAAAGCAGCCAGTTCTCGCATAAGTAGCATCCTTCCTTCTCTAGTTCGCCTTTTTTTTGGCATAGCCCCGACGACTTGACTTCTTACCATCGAACTTGTTTCGGCATTTCTTTGGGGTCTGGAGTACGGTTGTTTGGAATCCTTGCTCTTGCCATGGTCTCTCCACCTTTGGCATCGCTACCTCTTGACTCGTTACTTGGCCTGTCGTGCTTGTCATGCACTAAAGTCCATGAGACTCGCGCCCTCACTATGGCTTGGTCTATGTCGTGACTCGACGGCGTCGCAACTCCCGCTAGCCCAAATTTGCAATCCCGTCTATAAAGTAGAATGATAAGTCATCATTGGTGAGGTTGGGAATTTGAAGCGTAAGGGTGGTGAACTTTGACATAGTCTCGTGCTTCCCGTTTGCTTCAACTCTCTTAGCTCTGCGCCTTGCCTGCGTACAAGACATTACTTGGTAGAAGCCGCTCAAGTCATTCTCGACTCGATCACGTGCTAATTGTACATAGACCTCTCTCGGCGTCGGCGACCTTTCTTGTCCACCTACGGGCCGATGCCGAGGTACAACATAGAGGTGTTGATTTTGACACTCGTCGTCCCTCGCTTTGCCATGCACGTAGTTCTCCAAGTGCAAAAGAAAGTTCTCCACCTCTTATACATCACGAACCCTTTTGAACAACGGTGGCTCGGGGAGCCTCGATCTTAGCCTCCCTCGTCACAACAACGTTGTTGGCCGCCTCGGCCACGCCAACACCGACCTCGGCTTCTTTCGAGTGCCACTATCTTTGCCTTCATGGCATCGATAGTACTTAACGCTTCTAACAGTCCGCATTCTAAGGCGGTGATGGTTGCTTTACCTCAATCTCGGCCGCATACACCCCTCCAAGTCGTTTCGGTCTTTCAATCTCTTCAAGAGTATGCCCCTCAAGAACGCTAAGAGTGCCCTCTATCTTGCCCAAACATTGGCCAAATGTGTCGATGGCGTCCATCCTCACATTAACCTTCATAACCCATTCTTTACCGAGCAAGACGTCTTCGCACGGAGGACCACGTCATCCTCGCTCACCTCAATGGTAGATGGTTCTCGGGATATAAGCCCTTCGTTTCGCACAACCTCGCGGCACCTCGGCTCTTGGCTGGCCGCATTCCTTTTTTGTTATGGCCCCTTCTTGCACCGGCATCTGGATGGCATTGGCTTGGGTTTTAGCGGCATTGATTTCTCCGTCGTTCGCCATTCCGCTAGCTCCAACCCTGCTCTGATACCACATCGTCACGTCCTTAGTTCTCAACTAAGCGCACGTATGGCACTTGACAACTAGTTCACGTTCTTGCACAATTTGCTCGCGATCTTGCTATGCCAAGTCAACCTAAATTGCTACACTTAGGATCGAAGTAAGGGAATAGTAATTACGAAAGACAAGATAATCAACTATGGAAGCTTTTGTATTAGAGAGAACTTGTGATTTTTGCTTGATGATTTTTACAAATGGATGCCCCTCTATTGCTACTCACCTAGGGACCAGTATGCAAATAATAATTAATGTATAAGTCCCTACATATTTACAAACAAGTTCCTACTCTAGGGTATCCACTAAAGCAATATTCTAAGGTCTTCCTAAGAAATCTTCTAGCAAGTCCATAAATATCTAGAGCATCTCCCTAAGAATCTCCATAGCTCTAGAATCATCCAACACATGCTAGACTTTTTTTTCCATGTAAGCATCCACATGGCAAAAATAGCTCCAAATGGCACCTAGGTGGCATGATGACGTGGCGGGTCATCACATATATCTGCATTACCTGGAGTCTCCCTTGATACATTTAATTTATATATTATATTAAACATTGACGGACACTATTGGTATATTCGAAAACTTTGGACTTTTTAAAAGTCATTCGTTTTATTGAGAGACGTCGCTCGTTATTTTCTTAAAAAAATATTTGACTTTTCCGTGGAACTCTGTATCGAAGTCTCTTAGCCTTGATCGTAAAGGTGATTTTTAGTAGTGCGCTATCTAGCATGTAGCTAATGAGTTTTTTGATAATTTGCTAATCTATGTTAAATAAGATAAACAATTAATTTTATTGTTTAGCGATAGAAAATGTCCGCCGTTAAGTTTTTGTTTGTATTGATGCATCTTTAGACGATTTATATGAATCGGAATAAGGGTGCGACGATGTCTTAAAACGAGTTCTCTAAAATCCTACTTAATACTCCTATATGTTCTCTTTACCTAATCCAACCGCTCAGACTTTCACATCTTGTGCAGTTAAAGGGGGTTGACATTGACCCCTACCTTATTAAATGCTCTAAAACGTAACCTGTTGTTATTTCTCATGCAAGGATTATTTCAAGACTTTGACATCTGATTGCAAATTCACCATATTGGGTAAGTTCTCAAACACCATGCCAAAAATAGATGTTATCAGAAAAAAAATTGTAACTCAAATCCCCTTTAGAAGTTCAGTCAAAATCGCCCATATCATAGATTCTAATATGAAATATGGGATTAAAAGATTACAAGAGATAAGTGACACCTTTGCCACTAAAAGATGGTGGAATTTTAGATCCAATTAATCCACATGGGCTAAGTTCCTAAATTTTAAGTATTGTTCTACTATACATCCAGTGGCCAGGAAAAGAGCATACGGACAGTCCCAAACTTGGAGGAAAAAGATGAACGTCAAGCTTCAGGTAGAAGACAACATTGTTTGGAAAATCAACAATGGAGAATATAATTTTTGGTGGGACAACAGGATGGGAAATGGAGCTTTAGCTTTCCAATGGCCTAATGCTCCTAAATCCAAAAAGATCACTGTGAAGAATTTTTAGAAGGAAATACTTGGAATGAGAGGAAACTGGTACTTTGCTACCTGATAACATTGTCAGAAGAATTCTTAATATCTGTTTGGACAATCCTGATAAACAAGACTATGCAATTTGGAATACTTCCATGGATGGTAATTTCAATATTCATAGTGCTTGGCAGATCATAAGAGCTAAGTTCCCTGCAATGAATTTCATCAATCAGGTTTGGCACAAGAAGATTCCTTTCAAAATATACTCTCTCGCCGAGGATGTGGAAGCCTTTGATGATATACTACCGTAAATTTAAAAAACATGTTAGTCAATTACTACCTTCGTGTAAATACCGCACTAACCCTAACTCGTGAAACTTTGAGCATTTTTTTGTACGAGGGAGAGTGGTAAAAGATAGATATGGAATTACTTTGGAGCTCCTCTAGGCATCAGAGTTACAAATCAAAATCCAAAAAGCAACTTGCAGATTTGGTGGAACATAAGGGTTGGCAATGGCATTCACAAGATGATACTTCAAATCACTCTAATAGTGGATGCCGGGCTCTATGGAAAAGTTTCCGATCCTACAAATGTGGAGAGATCAAAGATAAACGTTTCCAAAGCAAAATCATATGTCAAGTCGGCTGGACCTTACAGAGGACAATGGCCTATGCTTTTCCCAAGATCAAATTTCCTTCACAATGGATACAGTATGCAGTGCAGTGGAAAGTATGAAGCAAAAAATTATTTGCAAGTCAGTTCTATGGAAGAAACCAGAGCCTGGATGGGTCAAGATCAATACTGATGGAAGTTTTTTTGCCCCAAGTGGAAAAGCGGGAATAGGAGGGGTAATCAGGGATTATCTTGGCTCCTTAATTATCGCCTTCTCCGCCCCATACACGGCGGGGCCGCGTCTTGCATTGTTTGGTGTACAATGGTGCATGGCAAAGGGTTACAATCAGCTTTTTCTTGAACTTGATTCTCTTTTGATTGTTAATATGATCGAACAAAAGGACTTTAGAAATTCCAAGCTCAGAGTGACTCTAAGTTCCTCACATACTCTTCTGAATCATGCAAACTTCCATGTCACACATTGTTATAGAGAGGCCAATCAAGTGGCGGATGGCCTAGCTAAACATGGTGCAAATCTGAACAATCCTGTGCTACTGACTGATCATAGATTTTTGCCTAGAATCATTCGTGATGCTTACCACTTGGATGTTTGTCAGTTGCTTAGTTTAAGAATAATATATGACAAAGTTAACTTCTTCGTCAGTTGATCATGTATTTTGCTTCCAGTTTAAGGGATTAATTCATCCTGATCACAATGTAATTTTACCTTAAACTGCTTCGAGGTCAGGCCTAGCGCTTCCTCTTCTTTTGCAAGCTCTCTTCATTGAATATATCCCGCACATGGGCCTTTTGTGATTAGAAAAAAATCATACTTACATTGATGCGGAGAATTTATATGACTACAATCTGATATATTTCGAGATATTCATAACATTGGTGAACATCACTTGAGATTGTTGAAATGGACACCAAAATTTGTACCTAGGGAAGAGACTTCCATATCTCCATTCGGGTAGTTATGCCATTGGAGTATGAGGTTGTGCCGGATTATTACAAATATTGCAAGCATCAAGGTCACAATGAGTTCCAATATAGAATTAAATCAAGACAAGCCAAGTCCAACACACAAGAACAAAGGGGCAGATAACTTGACAACAAACACAAGGATCAAAATGAGCAGGACATTAACAAAGGAGAAGGCAGACAACAGCTATCTAATTAAGAATGGATCATACCAACTAAAGTTCCCATTGTCAACAAACTGCCCACAACTCAAATAGAGAAGATCAGCAGCAACAAGGAGGACAACAAAGGAAAGGATGCTATACAAGGAAATTTTCATGACAGAACCAGATCCATCAGACAGGTTTATGTACTACCTATCAACAACACTACTCAGGTTCAGAGGCAAGAATCTAGTTTGCAAGAAAAAGAGGGGAGTCAAGAGAGGAAGTAAAGAAAATGGAGATAGGGAAGCAACTGAAATATTTTGGGGACTGCTCAGGGCCGTGAATCACCTAGCATGCAGTTTCTAGATGCTAAACAAGTTTCATGTTAACAAGGCAGATTATGAGTTCATGACTGAGTTTTTACAAGAAGACAGCACTCAAGGAACAAAAACTCAAGAGGAAACAGGGGAAAAGTTAACTCAGGAAAAAGTAGGAGTTAGTACAGACCAGATTCAGGAAAACTTTGTAAAGACTGCTCCTGTTTTTGTGGCAAATATAAATGACCGTATTCCTGATAGAAAGATGAATTACAATGGTATAAAGATAAAAAAATTTATGGATGTAACCGTGAAAATGGACTCCGTGGTCTTGGTAAATTGCATAGCATCCCATGGAACCTGGCAGACACAATTGAAGAAATAAGAAAGCTGAGCCACTTTTTTGATAACGTTCAAATCAGGTGCTGTTTCAGGGAAGCAAACAACTGGTAGATTCATTAGGAAATGAAGAAGCAGACAACAACATCATCAAATGTTTCCATAACACGAATGATCTCCCCAAAGAATCCAATATCTTTTAGACAAGGGTCACATTCCTAGCAACAGAATCAGGCATTCCAAGAAGCTTTTTGCATTCACACATGATGAATTGCAGATTTATAATTTTCTTTCTGACTTGCATTCTATGTATTCTTCCTAGAATATTGAGGAATTGTAAGACTCACAAAGCAGCAATAACTGCACAGCGCTCACATCATAGATACAGCCATTGGTTTCCACCGTTTATGAAATTGGATGTCTCCAATTTCCACATCAGGCTGCTCCGTGTAGACCTTTATCGTAAGCTTTTACCTGCAATTCCGACCACCAGAATTATATAAAGATAAATTAGTTGTGCATTTCACACCAGAAGAGGAGGAGGAACTCTCAACTGTGTGTAGACCGACTATTCTTGGGAAATTCTCACATACTAGAGCCTTGATTGAAGACATTTGGAGAGATGTTAATATTAGGTTTCAGATTAGGGGATCGGTTAAAATTGGGCACTGTAATTCGCAACATATTTTTATGGATTTACACAGAGAGAGCAAGTTTATATATAGTTTGGTAAAATGTACAACATTTTTAGTATGAATACAATCGTCCTGAAAAGATTAAAAACCTGCTTATACTTCTAAGGAGAAATATATATTTTTAGCTTCTTCCCTGTAGCAGGAAAACACTCATAAGGATTAGTTTAAAATAACTTCTTTTTAAGTTTGGCCAAATAACTCTTTAAGATAAAGCTTCTTTGAAAATTAAGCACTTCCAATGTCTCATAAGCTTGGATAAACCGGGAGCTATACTAACTCCTATATCTTTAAGCGAATGTGTTCAATTTATATCCAACATAGACTTTATTACGAATTAATTTGACGTATTGTGTCACAAGGGAAGAAAATTTATCATGCTACGTTTTAGCTAGCACCTAGTTTATTGTTGACCTTTCTATATATTAAGCTGATCAAGTTGAAAGTTGGATATTAGTCCATGTACTAAAAGGTAGGCTGCCTAATTGAGTTGCCAGTACAATTAAGAAGCTTACGTCTCTTACTTCGCCCATTCGTGAATATAGTTAATTCAAAATTTGAAAATGCTGACACAATACAAATAAATGTACAAGAAGTGCAAAGATTATAGCTAGGAGGATGCTAGTCTAATTGCTTTCACACTGCTATGCGTAAAATGTAAGGCATCCATAGGTTACACAGAAAAAATGTCAAACCATACATCATTTATTTATCACAAGGCTTCATAAAAGACTAAACGGCTAGAAAGTTGATATCAATTCCATAAAAACAAAACTCTTTGCAGGGAGTGCTTATTTTCAAACTAATTTCATATGCAAACCTTCATCGAGTTCTATAAATAGCTTTGCTACGTTAAGTTTATTTTATCCGTTCACAAGTTATTACAACAATGGAAGTTATTAACGTTAGACGATTCATGTTACCTTTTCTTCTTGTTGCACTATCAACAACCTTTTTCCTCGTAAAAAGCTCAAGCTGTTGCTGAACCGGTACTTGACATTTCCGGTAACGCTGTCCAAAAAGGAGTCAATTATTTCATCCTACCAGCAGCTCCGGGCAATGGCAGTGGACTTCAGGTGGCATCCATTAGGAACATAACCAAACCGCTAGTCGTAAGCCAAAATGCCGATGAATCTGTAATGGGCGTTAACCTTAAATTTTCACCAGTGGACCTCAAAGAAAACACCGTGAGAATATCGACTGATCTGAACGTAAAATTTACGTGATTACGTCTATGGCGATATCTGGTTCGTCCACAGTGTGGAGAATTAATTCTCATGAATGAATCCCACAAAGATATTTGGTGACTGTTGGTGGAGTTGAAGGAAATCCAGGGGTTAAAACTTTGAGCAATTGGTTTAAGATTCGCAAGTACGAGGATGCGTACAAACTTGTATTTTGTCCTGTAGTTTGCAACATCTGCATACCATTCTGTGGAGACATTGGAATACTAGTTGAACCTAACAACAAAAGGGTTTTGTTTGTTGGTTCTGATCAACCTCTCAAAGTTAAATTTCATAAGCTTTAGAGTTACTAATAGTAAAGCTACGGTACTTAATAATATGTGTGATTTCATGGTATATATAGTCTGTATCAGTGAAGGAATAAGGAAGAGTATACAGTCTTCCGGTAGTGGTGATCTTATTAATAAGGATTGTTATGATTTTTATTTGTGAAACTACAATATAATACATGCATTATAAAAACCGGGATATTAGACACGAAACTCGTTCTTATTTAGTACTAGTTCGTAGCTAACATGTTCTAAAATAATCTGTCGCCACTACTAAAAGATCATGTTTTACCGATATGAGTTACCAAGGAAGTCCCTCGATAACAAGGTTTTGCTTACAGAAACCGTTGGATGCATGTGCAGACATATTTTGTTAATACACTGATGATGACCATCAGTACTGAAAAAAAATCATAAATAGTTATATACTCCATGTATTACCGAGAGTCTCCATCAGTATATTTAATTTATTTTTTGATAAAAATTGACTGAGTACATCTGTATATCCAATTAACTTTGACTTTGTTAAAGTCGTGCATTTCACCGAGAGATGTCCCTCAGTATTTCTTTTTTCTTTTTTTTTTTAAGAAGAAATAGAAAATTTGATATTTGACTTTTCCGTGAGACATGTATCAAAATCTCTGGGAACACTGGCCTGGATTTTGTCCGTCAGTAGCCTTGGCTTATAGCTAACGAGTTTTTCTTATATTTAATTTTAATATTTCATGTGACATATTTAAAATCACAAAATTTAAAGATCATTTTAATACATTACACACACTTTTAATTTAAAATCACAATATAAAAAATCTTCCGTCCGTTATTAAACTTAATGCATAGCTAGAGGAGCAGGAACTCGCGAGTGTGCATAGACTGACTATTATTGGGAAATTCTCACATAGCATAGCCTTGATTTTTTTTCTTTTTTCTTTTTTGCTTTTTAGCCTTGATTGAAGACATTCAGATAGATTTCAATGTTAGGTTTCCAACGAGGGGATCAGTAAAAATTGGGCACCGTAATTCGAAATACATCTTTATGGATTTTACACAGAGAGAGAGTTTGTGAGAGTCTACTCATAGATGTGATATCGATAATCATGGGATTATTTTTTTCTATACTAGCTATTAGTGTCATTTGGCCCGTGTAAAACCGACATTAAAAATTAAATTTGTGGATATTTTATTACTTTTTCTTGCTCTTACTTCTTTATTTTGTAATATCAGTTTGCCACTTTCTAAAGAATTATAAAATATTAAAGTGCAAAAAGGTATCTGAAAGTTAAAGAAAAATATTTTTCTTAGTTTGTATATTAGACTTTTTAAAAACTAAAATCAAGCAAATAATGAAAGCTTTTCTAATTTCTATTTTACTGAAACTTTTTGAGATTATAGTCTCTGATGATCTAAATTGACCTTTTCATATGTTAAATTAATTCCATTTATTTCTCTGAATTTAACCCATATTAGCTAACTTATTTAATTGCAAACAGATATTACAATAATATTCAACTAATGTCAAAAATAGTTAATGCTACAATATTGTTGTATAATGAAATAAATAAAGTTAACTTATAAATAAATATAACTAATTAAAAGCTTTGGTATTGAAAGATACTTTTGTAGGTGTTCTTTCAAATTAAACCATATAAATAATACTGAAAAGTCAATGAAATTAAATTGTTCTTGCTTTAATTTTTCTTTTTCCTTCCGAAAGATGCATGTTAAGAAATAACCTTTTTCCTTCTTCTTAGTTTAATAAACTTTCATGGAAGCTACATTGTAATGACTTTTTCATGTTGAACGTAACTATTTTTTCCTAAATCATATAAAATATTCACTATACCATATTTCATAAAATATTTTAATATTAAAAAAGTGAAAACATATTTTTTGCAATTGCTTAGTAATATTACTGCTTGGAGATCAAATTGTATATTCTTTAACTACAGTTTTTTTTTCTTTTTCAAAATTTTAGAATATATATGAGAATAATGCTTTATAATTATAGTCATTTATTAGGTAATTTTATGTTAAAATTGTGCGCATGTAAAATTAGATTAATAAAACCGTACTTCGGGATTCATTTTTCGATTGAGATGGAAGGACTATAATTTACATTTTCGATACACTTTTAAAATATTTAACAATGATATAAGTTAGTTGTGTTCATTCTTTTAATTTAAAATGAAATCTTTGTTAATTACTTATGTTTGCAAGCACATACAACACAAAATTACACGATAAAATGAAACGAAATAAAATTTACGTTTAATCTGACGAATAAAAGTTTAAAGTAGCAAATGATAAACTTCGGATAAATGATAAATAACATCAATAGATAATAGATAATAATATAAGAGCAATATTTTAATTCAATAATTTGGCCCATATTAAGATATAAATTGAATGACAAAATGATTTCTTTACATGTCTATAATAATTTCTTAAGGAAAATATAATTTGAAACAAGTTTAATGATCTTTTCACATAAAAGAAAGACTCAAATATCTATGAGTGTTCTTTGTGGGGGCCACTATGACCTTTTTCATAACATCATCGATCACATTTAGTGGCATGAAAAAAGTCCTTGAAGTTCTTAAAATTTACAAAAATGAGTGAGAACTTGTAAGGTAATTAAAGCTTCAATTAGGGATAAAATGGACAAGAAAATTTCATGTGAGGACTACAAAATTTTGAGATCCTCCCTTATATATATAGTAGTAATATGGGCAGGGATATCGACAATTAATTTGATGTATTGCGTCACAAGGGAAAAAAGGTTTGCATGATATTTTGTTGCTAGCACCCGGACCGCAGCTTGTGAGAAATTTTTATTTTGTATCCTCACACAACCAACATTGGTTTATGCGAGTATAGTGTATTAGTATTTGGCAAGTGGACTCAGAGGTCCCACAAACTTGTTCTTAAATATAAAATAGGAGTAGTAAAGAAAATATTAAAATTCACTTTTTTCCTTATTAGGATGAATACCTAAAAGGAAATTAAAATTTAAAGATCTCCGGTCGGCTAGGGACGGCATAGTTGCTGTCTTTAAGTATGTAAAAACTTGCTTTCGTTATAATTTTTATTATGCAAAATAACCTGTAAAGATTATTTGTATAAGGTATTAATTGGATTCTTAAAAAGAAGAAGTCTCAATTTTCCAAAAGCGTGATCTTAGTTTGATCTTCTAGGAAAGAAAATTGAATTATCAGTTACTTTAGAATAAATTTTTTTCATCATTTCATGTATAAAGAAATTAAATATATTTGATCTTAATTCAGTAAAGTGATCTTAATTGAGTAAAATAATACGATATTTACAAGATCATGAATCATCACTAGCTAAAAGTTATGATTGCAAAATATAAATTAGAAGTTTTACAAATGCTTGGCTAGTAAAAAAAGAAAAAGTCTTACACAAATGTAAAATTACTCATGCTTTTTTTTATATTAGACTGGATCCTAAAAATACAAGAACTTCAATTAAAAATTATGATAAAAGCAAGGGAGACCTTGCAGCAACTAAAAGTTCCCACACAAACGGATTTGTTAGTATGCCTTTAATAGCCTATTGGAGATCCTCAAATGTTAATTTCCTTACAGGTATGCATCCTAATAAGGAAAAAATAGACTTATAAATTATAATATTGTCTTTTCTATTTTATATTTAAGAACAAGTTTGTGGGATCCACTTCTTAATGGCGTCTCTTAGCTGCCATCTTGGGAGAAAAAGTAAGTGGACCTGACCTATTGAATCATGACTATATCCACTGCGCCCATGAGGTGTGGTTCGGTTTCAAAACAAAGACAAATACACATAAAAGCCAACCGTCCAAAATGGGGGGAAATCGGCATTCAAGCCCAAGCCCATGGAGCAGCTTCACTTTCGATCTTCCCAAGCGAACATGAAAAGAAAATAAGTGCACTTGTTCAATAATAAGCTAGACCCACATAAGTAATGTTGGTTATGTAACTCGCACTTGATCTTTCTAAGTGGATCAAATAAAGTTGTGTATTATGTACTAAAACATATAGGTTGCCTAATTGAATGATTTGTCAGTACTACAAGAAGCTTTCGTGATGCAAGCTGAGTTGCCTCAAGGACATATCGATGACCGTCCTGGGGAGTCCAAGTATAGATGATAGCATGGGAGGAAGGATTGGAGGTGGATGAGCATTGAAGTGGTCAAATGAGTGAAGGATGGCTATGATTGCAGAAAAGGCTACTTCATTAATTCAAGACTTTCATCTTCAAAGAAAGACAAGCCAAACAAGGCTCTTGTCTCATTAAGGGTAGTTATGTAATAGTGTAGTTATCTTCCTTAATGTTTTAGTATAAATAGCTAGTTTTTTATTTTATTAGGGGCTTTTGATGAATTATGAATATTGAGTGTTTAGGTTATCTCTAGAGAGAAAAACTTATGAGAAGCTTATGGAATCGTTCTTGTTGATGTTGTTGAGAGGATTGGTTCTTGGGGCGTAGTTTCTGGGTCATCATCTGAGATTAGATCTTGAATTGCATTCAATTTGGCGTCTTAACTAATCTAGAGTTTTGGTTGCCAAATTGGGTCTTCTTTTGTGTCAATCTATCTATTCCTTTTATTTTCTTGTTATTTTATTGTCTTTTCCATCCGTTATTGTATCATTACGTCTCTTACTTCGTCCATTCGTGAATACAGTTCAGCATTTGAAAATGCTGACACAATAAGTGTACAAGAAGTTCAAGATTATAGCTAGCTAGGAGGATACTAGTCTAATTGCTTTCCCACTGTTTAATGTCAACCCATACATCATTTATCACACGGCGTTATATTAGACTAAAAACGGCTGGAAAGTTCATAGTCAATTCCATATTTTAATTTTCAAACTAATAGAAATATTCAAACCTTCATCCAGTTCTATAAATAGCTCTGCTTCGTTAGGTTTATTTTATCCGCTAACAAGTTATTACAACAATGGAAGTTATTAACGTTACACGCTACATAGTACTACCTTTTCTTCTTGTTGCGCTATCAGTAAAAGCTCAAGATATTCGTGAACCGGTGCTCGACGTTAACGGTAACGCTGTCCAAAAAGGAGTGAACTATTACATCCTTCCAGCGAGTCGGGGCAACGGTGGTGGACTTCAGGTTGCATCCATTAGGAACCAAACCAACCCGCTAGTCGTAAGCCAAAATGCCGATGAATCTGTAATTGGCGTTAACCTTCAATTTTCACCTGTGGACCCGAAAGAAAACACCGTCAGATTATCGACTGATCTGAACGTAAAATTTACGTCTCTGGCAATAACTGATTCGTCCACAGTATGGACGATTAATTCTCAATTAATTCCAGAACGTATTTTGGTGACGGTTGGCGGAGTTGAAGGAAATCCAGGGCGAGAAACTATTGGCAATTGGTTTAAGATTGACAAGTACGAGGATGCATACAAACTTGTTTATTGTCCTGGAGTTTGCAATATCTGCAGACCATTTTGTGGGGATATAGGAATACTTGTTGAAAATGGAAAAAGGGTTTTGTTTGTTGGTAGAGATCAACCTCTCAAAGTTACATTTCATAAGCTCTAGAATTACTAATTTGTAGTACTATGGTATGTGTATCTGTGTGATTTCACCGTATATAGTCGCTGTATCGGTGAGGGAATAAGGAAAAGTACAGTCTTCGAGTCGTATTGATTGTTGATGAAGTAATAAGGATTGTTATGATTTTTATTTGTAAAACTATTACTATTACATAATAAATGCACTATATAAAACCATAGACATTAGATACGAAATTCATTGTTAATTTATCATTAAATCGCCCGTAGCTAACATATTTTGTGACAATCTGTCGCTATATAGCCCCTAGCTAACAAGCTTTTCCAATGATCCGTTAGTTCATGTTAGGTGTGGGAAGCAATGGATTTTTTATGTTTAGTGATAGAAGTCGTGAGTCCTACGTTTTTGTTTGTTTGTTATGATGCATCATTAGACGATATATACGAAATGCAATTCGGTGCAAGGGAAAAATAGAATGAAGAACCGAAACTTTAACAATTTATATTGAATTCCAAAAACTGAAGAAAGAAAACTTACTGAACAAAGACGAAATTATCGACTCATCAATGGGTCAAATGATTTGTTTGACTATAATTAATTGACACAACGCTACGATCTGTCACTATATTTAGTTTCTCTTTAGCGTGTTAAACATTAATGAAGTTGGTGATCATGAGTAGGCGGACGGAAGCTAGGTAGGATCCAGGGGGTCATAATTTTTTTTTTTTTAATAATATTATTGATCACCAAACAACAAAATACAAAATTTCCTATATTGCTACTAAGACTGAGGCACCCCTATGGTCTTAGATCATATGTAAACAAATAGGTAACGCTCTAACTATTTTATTGATATAGACTATCTATCCACTGTCTACTTTCCTTCCTCCTCCTCTTACTTTTATCTCTTATATACACCTGTTGTTGGATTCTGGCACAGACCATGCAAGGTACTGGCACTTTCAGTTGCCAAATAGCTTCATTCCTTGCCAACCAGATGTTGCAGATTAGAGCAACAAGTACTGCTGTGATGAAATCTCGTGTTCCTGCCCTTTCTGCTCCTAGTCATTCTTCTCCGTAAGCCTTGCACTTACATATTCTGGACTCTTATCCCCAACCAGCTCAGTAAATTATCCAAACAGGTTCTAGAGAATTGGCACTCAAAATACAAATGTGTTATGCTTTCCACTTCTCCACCACACAACCTATACTGATCATCATTAGTTAGTCCAATCTTTGCCAGTCTTTGCCTTGTTAGTAGCCTTTTATGTGCTATTAACCATCCTATAAAGCAGTGCTTGAGAGTACTAACCTTGCCCATCTACTCCCTTGCCATACTTCCATCTCTCCTTTACTCCACATATACCCACTCTTAATGGTATACTTCCCATCAGCTTTCAGCCACCTTTCATCAACATAAACATGTTTAAATTTATCCTTAATATTGTGTATTTTCCTCCACTACCAAGCACAGTCCCTAGGAGGAGAATAAGTCCACCAATTCATGCCCTTGATATACACATGGTTCACCCACTTCACCCACAAATTATCTGCTTTCTGAGCTATATTCCATACATCTTTTTGCAATAGCAGCTTCATTCCACACAATGCTATGTATATATAGTAAATGTTAAACCCCTTTGGCTTCTTTGTGTATTTACTTCTTAATATTTTTTAACCACTTAAGTGAAAATTCTGGCTTCGCCACATTGATTACTAGTGTGATATTTCTTCTTTGTACCACAGCTTCATGTCAATAGTTTAATTTGATCCTACTTCCTATGTCCCATTTGACATAAACTTTTTATTATTTCATTAAGTATTTGGACTTTGCACGTTTTAAATTAGAAGTAATTGCATAAAATTAAAATAGATTTCTAAGACGTTAATATGATAAAGAAAGTATTATATCAACATTTAAAATAATTAAATGAACTTAACATTTAAGCTTTGTCATAGTTATATGTAAAGTAGTATTTATATTAGTGTTAACAAGGGTGGCTCAACAGATTTAATCAATATAAAGCCTAAAGTCAAAATAAAAAAGTGGCCTTAATTTTATCTGACAAGATCGTTATATACTAACTTATCATTATAGCTTCTTAAAGTTTAAAGTAGTTTATTAAATCTTCATCCCCAATGTGTTTGTTTTACCTCAATCGAATTGGCCTGGTCACCTGGATTTCAGTCTAGAGAAAGGAAAGAAATAATAAAGGGCAAATGGTCAAATATACCCCTCTACTTTACTTTATTGGTTAAATATCCTCCAGATTAGCAGAAATCTCTAAATATACCCTCTGTTAGTCAAAGTTGTTAAATATACCCCTACATGGATTGAAATGCCCAAATTAGATGAAAGTAACCATTTAACTTTAAAAAAAAAAACATGCCCCATAATTTTAACGGGCAGACCCACACAAACCATGCCCGAAGTTGGCGACTTTATCTCGGCTTTATTCTTTAAATCTTTCTAAAAATTTTATGGACTAACTAAACATTTATGCTTCAAAGAATTTTTCAAGAACAGTGATTTAAAGATTTTGCAATATATCAAGTTCCTTGGAACTATAATAAGATAGACCCATCAGTTTAAATAAAACAGTAACTCAACAATTTTTAATCATTGATTAATTAAGTTATAATAAACGCTCGAACTATTGTTAATTTTTTATGTCATTCATTTTATTAACTTAAAAATTGACATAAAATTCCTTTACAATAGTATTTCCTAGTTCCCGTGCACAATGCATCTTGTGAGAAGATTTTTTTTTTATCAACTTATGTACAATATAAAAAAATTTAGTCATATTCAATTGACTTTTTATGTCTAATTGCAAGAGCCGAAAGTCATTTTTCATCGTTCTTCATTGTAGCTTTAATATGCGTCAAAAATGCTAAAGCTTCACCTAAAAGAATTCACATATAAGATTCTCGCCCAATTAGAAAGTTGATTATTAACGGTGTTTTTAGAAAGGTTTAAAGAATAAAGCCAAGATCAGCTGCCAATCTCGGGCATGATTTGCGGGTCGGGTCGGGTTAAAATTATGGGGCATAGTTTTTTTAAGCTAAATTGTTAATTTCATTTGATTTGGGCATTTCCATCCATGTAGGGGTATATTTAACAACTTTGATTAACAGAGGGGTATATTTAGGTACTTTAGTTAACGGAGGGTATATTTAACCAATGAAGTAAAGTAGAGGAGTATATTTGACCCTTTGCCCAATAATAAACTATCTCCACGAAGCACGACCTGTCTTTATTTTTATGTTTTTTTCTTCTTCTCACTTATGCTTGTTATAAGTTGTCAACTGTAAAGTTGAACCAAGGATATCTCTCGAGGCCTCAAATTTTTGGGAGGCTAAAAGATAGCTTGGGGTTACAGCCGTCAGAATTATTAATACATCATTTTAATTCGAGACGACTAAAAATATAAAATAAAGGGCTGAGTTTTAGTGTTCACATGAAACTTAATACTTTTCAAGTCAAACCAACTGAGTCCAAATGACCAATATGGATTTGCCATAAATATAATTACACTACAACATAAATTCCTACCCCTATAGCCTTAAAGTAGTTGAAATTGTGATCGTTGACAAAAAGGTAAACAATGAACAACGCAGTCATTAGATGCCACCAGTTCAACATAAAAGAAAAAAAAGGGGAAAAAAAACTTCTACAGAATTGCTGAACCTCTTTAAAATCCTAAAGAATCTAATATCTGAAACATCTAGTTTGACATGGAAATAGCCTTTTGTAAATTCAAGAAAGCTTTTTCATATCGTACAAAGCCCATGAACCAAAACTCAAAATTATCTTCAGTGACAATTTCAATGTACTTTTGAGAGGGTTTGTTCTCGTTTACGCTCGGATGAGCTCTTTTAATTTTCTTCACTGGAATAACCACCTGCACAAATCAAATTCCCAAAATGAGAAATGCTTCACAAAATAGAAAAATGATTAATTAACTTTTTGTGCTTAATACAGTTGAAAGTTTGAAACCATTGCCAAGACCTTATTGAAAGTGGCAAGACTAAAATGCTAAAATCATTGAGCTCATGCCTCTCAGGTTCTAGCTTCACTCTTAATTTCTTGAAAGTTGGTTTTGTAGATGAAAAGAAAAGTAGAAATAATTTATTAAATTTAACTCGAAAAGATTCCCTTGGCTAAATCATCTACCCCATGACAGCTAGACAAGAGTACTAGTACCTGTTAAATAATGAACTGAAAAAGACCAAATACGGTGTGTGATTTTGAGGGAATAATTGAAAGCCGCGTGGGAACGAATCTTGGAATTAAATATTCAATTGAGATAAAAAATCATCCTAGTATTTTGTTTTCCCCTTTTTCTTTTCTTCGTAATTTAGAAATTCCGCATTTTGCAAAAATAATACTAAAAATAACTGAATTAATAATTTAACTTGAATCCACTGATAATTTAAAAAAAAAAATTATATAGCAGTACTATTTGTATACTAACATGTCGTAGCATGTTAGTCCTTGTCTTGTTTTTGAAGTTATTAATGTCAAAATTAATGTCAAATTGTCAATTATACGGATTGTTTGCTGTAGCTATTTTTGGGTAACTTGAACGTGTAAAATTTTGTTCACACAATTAAAAATAAAAAAAAGTCACAAATTTTGTTTTAACCTTCTATTAATTTAGTAGAATCAATGTAATGTAACTAACCTTGTAAGGTGTTCTAAGAATTCCACCAGAGGGAAAAGGAACTGCGATGGGTCTTTCACTGCAGAATGCAATTTTATCTGTAGATATGAATAGAATCCCAGCAATTGGACCTGCTGTTGTGTACAAATAGCACTGTGATGCCTTAAGCAGTTTCTCTCCTTCATTCACATTAAACATATGCCTGAATATATTTCTTCTACCTCCTTCTTTCACTATTTTCAATTTCCCCTTCACCGTTTCTGAAAATTTTGGCCCCAATTTCACTGCAACACATCAAAACAAAAAATTGTTTTATTATTTGTTTTTTCACTAAGAACATTAGAAAAAAGAATAACAGGATTAATTAGATGTGCATACCATGCTCACGGATTCTGTATGCATAACTTTTTGCCTTCTTTCCCAATTTCCTCTGCTGAATAATTATAGCAGAATCATCTTGACCTGCAATTAATTTTTAAATAAAAGAGTTAAGAAAAATTGATTTATGTTTCTTTTACCTTTTTCTGTTTTTAAGGAGCAAAGTTGGATCTACTATACATGTAACATGTTATAGGTTCGCAGATCTTAGTTGCTTCGGTCAAATCTGACACTATAGTTGTGTAAGAAATTTAATTTTATTCAGAACCCTGTAAACAAAAAGGACCCTGTATTTCAAACACAGTAAATAAAAAGGACTCTGAATTTCAAACGCAGTAAATAAAAAGGAAATTTGGACATACTTGGAGTAATTCTTGGGGAGTAATCTGAAGAAGATGGGCTATGAAGAGTGCTGACAGATTCAGAATCTTGAGAAAAAGAAGAATGCCTTTCCGGAGTTGTCCCAAAGGAAGAGCTCATGCCCAAAGAGCTGCCAGAAGAATTTTGAAGATCGTCAAAATGGTGATGTTCTTTCATGTTGAGTTTGAATATTTTTTTGAGTATTTTGAGTGTTCAGAGAATATAATGTGATAAAGTGTTTTGATTAAAATACAAGTGATTTGCGTGTGAAAGTTTAGGAGGAAAGTGGTAGGAATGGACATATTTAAAGGAGTGGTCGGCGACACAGTACTCCAGTTGATAAGATTCTAAACTAACCCCACTCTTTGCCTCAACTTGGACTACAATAACTCTAGTTTTTGGAAGATTCTTTTTGTTTACTCCTTTTCTTTTCCAGAAAACACGATGGTGGGGCCGTCTTCTGGAAATTATACTACTTACATAAAATTATACT
Source organism: Lycium ferocissimum (assembly GCF_029784015.1). Classification (NCBI taxonomy): domain Eukaryota; kingdom Viridiplantae; phylum Streptophyta; class Magnoliopsida; order Solanales; family Solanaceae; genus Lycium; species Lycium ferocissimum. The sequence goes on along the minus strand of NC_081346.1, from coordinate 18,976,311 downwards.
CCATTAGACTAAGACTAGATGGTTGTTAAATATAAGATGGTTGTTAAGTATAGTTTTATATTGTACATTGTATTGTTTTAGTGGATATTTGGATAGATTGTAAAATTGAAAAATAAATCAACAATATTATAAAGAAAAGTAGGGTACAGGTAGAATTATTATAAAAAAAGTAGGGTAAAAGTTAAAATAGAATTATTAAATAATAAGAAAAGGCAAAATGAGAAGGAACAAAAAAAAGTAACAACACGAGCACACCACATTGATCGTTACCTTCATCATTATGTAAATACGGATTTAGTGATACGATTAATATCAATGAAAATAAACATTGTATTTAAAATAACAATTAACACAATACAATAGATAACAACCTTCCAAACAAGTTGTAACAGAGACAAATTCAAGATATTAAATTTATTTTCACCAAAAAGATATTAAATTTATTGATTTGAATTCTAAAATAGGATAACAATTGAGTTTGAGATAGATTATTTGTATATATTAAATAATTTTTAGCACAAATATAAAATCTAGTTCTAAGCTGTTAGATTATATCGAATCCGTAACTTTTCTAATTTCTAACTTATAATCTTTTGTTGTCCAGGTTCCTGTTTCATTGTATACTTGTTTTATTGTTTTTTAACTACTTTCTCTCATTTTATTAGCTGCTAAACCACGTTCTTCATGCTTCTTTTCTTTTCAATTTCCTCCTCATTCCTTGCTAACCTCGAAATAGAATTATGATTGCACAAAATGTAACGGAGATGAACATGTCATGATCTGCATCATTGAGATAAGATAAAACAATACACTCACATATCCACTTCAAAGAAGTACTGCTTAATAATAAACATGGTACAATACAACATAAGTGATATGAAAAGGTTATGCACTTTGACGTCAAATAACTGTAATATAAAGGGGAAAAAAGATCTTCTTTGTCCAAAGAAAAGGTGGAGAAAAAAAACTAGTCAAACGAAAAGGTACAGAATATAGTTTTACAAAAGAAAGATTTAAGTAAGAACTACAACATCAAGATAACAGAAGATACATATGTCACATCTAGGGAAACCGAAATATGACAAGAGCAGCTGAAATAGTTAGGCATGCAGAAGCCATCAACTTGGAACATAAGTAGAATTGTGGAAAGTCCTAATTAAAAGATACATTTCTAAATTCTAGAAAGACCACAAAGTTGACTTGCTTTTTTTTTTTTTTTGTTAATTTCGTCTATATGCTATGATAAAAATCCCTCCGTTAGTACATTTTGTTCTTGTATGGATTGACTGCATTACAAAGACATTTTTCCCTCTTTGGCAGCTCTCAACATTAAGTCGATTGTATCATCACGAGATGAAGAAAACCTGAACCCTTGTAATTAGCATGGCTGCTTTACCACCTAGTTGGAGATTAAATAACTATTATGTAATGTTGAACATATAATTAAATAAATAATATATCTTTTAACAGCTTAAACTTATGAATGCGTGCGATAATCTTAAAAATTAAATCTAAATATGGCATAAAAAGAGGCATAACTTCTTAGTTCAAATCCCATCCCCAGTTATTAAAGAAAAGAAATTCACATACTTGACTCATGATTAAAAAAAAAAAAAAAATCAAACGTACACGTGAATGGGCATGCATCGTGACGCATGTAAGCATAATTAAGTAAATAAAAATAGTATTCTCTTGAACAGACCACATATGAAGCCTTTTCTTTTGATCTTAATTTGCATCTGCAGGTGGCAAAGGGACAAAGGATTTCAAGCGTCTGACATTCTTGATCTCTTTCATGAAGTATGTTTTCTGCTACCTTCATGGGACTTTCCCAAATTTGAGTTATGCAATTATGTTCTTTGATTTATATATATATATATATATATATTTTTTTTTTTTTCTTGGCTCTTTGTTATGGTAGTGGGACAATATAACTGAGTGAGTAGTTTTAAACTTTTGTAACCACCGCTAATTGATAGTCAAACTTTGGTCCGAACAACGAATATCTCCTGTCATCACAATTCACATGCCAAGACCTGTCAAAGGCTATAAGAGTGAGAAACACGTTTCTTGAATAAATTAACTGAAGGTTGTCACTAGTGGAATTATATAGAACAACAATTTTTTTTAGAGTTCTTTCATTAATGGACTAACTCCGTTAGTTAAGTCGCAAACAACGAATATATGTTTCTCTTTTCAATACTCTAATTAATATTAGTAAGTGATTTGATTAATTAGAGATACTGTATTCATTTATTCATTGTTAATTAAATGAACAAAAAAAAAAATGCTTTGAAGATTGAACAAGCTTTATCAAGAAAAGACCGAAAGATAGTGAGGTCCATTTGTTTTCACTTAATAATAACTAAAATAAGAATATAAATGTCTTTTGTGTTTTAACCAAGTACTCTTCGAGCTATTATTTGATTTGAGATCGGATTACTCGAAACGTATACCAATAATAAAACATTTATTCCTCCAACAAGAGTCTCATCCTCAGTCCTAACGACCGCCCAATTACGAATCTCGAAACTTCTTGAAAGTCTTAAATAGTTTCATAAAACTGTTTAGCCATCTAATTAGCTCAATCTCAAGAGTACTGTGACACTTTGTTGTCTTTTGCAAAGGCCAAAGATGATCAAGGATGTGGTCTACAAGTTAATTGTTACGTACTACTAAAATGTACTGCTATTATATTTCGTCCACGAGACATAAATAATTTTCTAAACGAAGTCAGGATTTATATTTTTTGAGTTCGAATTGAATTCTACTACAATAGATTTGACTTATATGGTTCAAAATCAACAACAGCAACAATACATTCAGTGTAATTTCATAATTTTTTTGTATTTCGTTAGTGACTTTTTAAAAAAATAACAACAACAACACACTCAATATAATTTTATAATTTTTTTATATTTCGTTAGTGACTTTTTAAAAATATATACAGAGTTCAAGCCAATATTATTGAGTTTGAATAAATTCATAATATACCCCCTGATTCGGCCCACTCTAGAATGGAACTTTTTTCCTCCTTTCAATTATTTAACAAACGAATGCATCATCTCTTAGGTAAGCAACAGACTAAGCATATTTTAATTAAATTAGAAGAGACTAAAAGAATATTAAATTAGAAAAGACAAACTAGATCCATTTTTTATTGAAATATAATATAGGAGGCCTAATTCTTTGGAGGGTCCACCCGGAAATTCCAAAGAAATTGGTCTGTCTAGTTTCTTCTTCACGTGTTTAATTTGTGTATATAATTGCTGTCGGAAATCTTACAAAAAATACTTGATCACGAATACTTTAACGAATTCACATAGCTTGAGGCATGTCAATTAAGAATCATTCTTAAGGATATTTCTCGGTATGAGTGTATCCCCGAGATTGACAATGCTGTGAGGTAATCTAACAAAGATTTAACCAAAAGAAAAATCGAGTACTACAAAAAGAAAATTGGAAGAGAAAAGTTTGTTTCTTGGTTTTTCACTATCTATTTCACAAGATGAGCTCACTAGTTCATATATATATATATATATTTAAACAATATAGAAGCATGGGTTGCACCCATGCTTCATCGTCCGTTTTCCACTAAAAAAAAAAAATGTGTGGGCCCCAACTAAACATCAACCAATATTAAAAAAAAAGTGTGGGCCCCAACTAAACACCAACCAATATTAAAAAAAAATTGGAACCCACCATCTCCAAACTCACAAAAAAAAAAAAAAGTGAACCCCATATTAACAAAATTAAGCAATATAAAAAAAATGAATCCCATAAAAAAAAAAAAAGTGGAACCCACCATCTCCAAACTCACCGGAAAAAAAAGTGGACCCCATATTAACAAAATCAAGCAATATAAAAAAATGAATCTCATATTAAAAAAACAAACAATGTCAAAAAAAGTGCATCCCATATTAAAAAATCAAACAATAGTTATGTAATTTCCAAAGTATCTCATTAAATCAATAATGATGGATTCATTGCCACATGCGTATCAATCCATTAGTGGGAGCAAATAAAATTATTTACAAGAACATACTTAAAATACTTATATATTAAAATAAGATAGAATTTAATTACTTTTTCATTTTTTCCTTACTCTAATAAATGTGAAAAGAGATTAATGTCATAAAAGAAAAAATAATATTAAATGGAGATCAAATAATTAATAAGGTAAATTAGTGAAATTATAATTCTAATTGATTCTAATTGACGTTTCCTTAAAAAACCGTACAAAAGAAAACATGACAAGTAAAATGAGTTAAACAAAAAATATTTACCAAAAATTAAAAAATAGTAGTTCTTCATTTAAATAGAAAATCAAATTTCTACTTTGTCTCATTTTAAACATGTAAAATTAATATAATAATTTGAATTAGAATTATCCAAATCAAAATTTGATAAAAAAAATAATAGGTATTGTTTAGGCCCAATCTACATACATTAACAATAGAATATTTTACACCTTTAAATTAATCGAATTAAAATTCAAAGTATCAACCGATGCTTAAATATTGCTATTGTTTTATCTCAAAGAGAGGAAAATGGTTTCCTTTTTAAATAAGTCTATTAATAAATTTTTGCCAACTTTGTATTCGTAACAAACATTAATATAATAAAGTTTTGGATACGGACACAAACTACAATGTTATATTAATCGTGTTTTGAACAATATATATATATATTACTTTACTACTATATAGAAGAGCCGGTTTATAAGCAAGATAATCGTTCATCCTTTGGTCTCACTTTTTTATTTAAGGGGAAAAAAAATCCTTTGTGGTGCCACCCACTTTTTTATTTAAGGGCAAAAAAAATGACATTTTATACTTTATATTACCAACTCTTTTAAAAAGTAGATAGAAATACTTTATTATATTTCTATTTTTTACTATATAGAAGTATTGGTTTCTCGTCTTCCGTCGATCACTCTTAAAAAAAAAAAAATGCTTCTATATAGTTAAAAAAAAATGGAAAAAAGTGGACCCAACCCTCTCCAAATTCATAAAAAAAAAAAGGTGGACCCCACCCTCTCCAAACTCATGAAAAAAAAAAGTGGACCCCATATTAAAAAAACAAGCAATGTCAAAAAAAAAAAAAAAAAAACGTGCACCCCATATATTAGAAAATCAAACAATATTCATGTAATTCCCAAAGTATCCCCATCAAATCAATAATAGTGGATTCATTACTACATGCGTATTAACCCATTAGTGGAAAGCAAATGAAATTATGCACAACAATAAACATGGACCCCATATTATTGTTTTTTTCAAAAGGTTTAGTAGGCAAATACATACAATTTCCTTTCTTTTCACGAGATCTAATCTAGATATTTAATTGTTGTATTTGCTATTCCACCATGTCATTTATTTGTTATGATTACTAAAACAAATATACTTAAAATATTTATATTTTAAAATAAGATAGAATTTAATTACTTTTTCATTTTGATTCTTACTCTAATAAATGTGAAAAGAGATTAATATCAAATGGAGATCAAATAATGAATAAGGTAAATTAGTCAAATTATAATTCTAATTCACGTTTCCTTAAAAAAAAATCATGCAAAAGACAACATGACAAGTAAAATAAACTAAACCGAGAATATTTACCAAAAATTAAAAAATAGCATTTCTTCTTTTAAATAGAAAATCAATTTCTACTTTGTTTCGTTTTAAACATGTAAAATTAATTTAATAATTTGAATTAGAATTATCCAAATCAAAATTTTATAAAAAATAATAAGTATTTTATACCTTTAAATTAATTGAATTAAAATTGAAAGTATCAACTGATGCTTAAATATTGCTATTGTTTTATCTCAAAGAGAGGAAAATAGTTTTCTTTTAAACAAGTCTTCTCTTTTAAAAAGTATTAATAAATTTTCGTAGCAAACACGAATATAATAAAGTTTTAGATACGGAGCACAAAACTCATGCTTCGTGTATATATATATATATATATATATATATATATATATATATATATATATATATATATTATCACCGTCAAACACAACTATATATACGTGTATACACTATAATCCCAAGTGAGCCGTGCCAGGCATGTGCCATCTAGTATATATAGGAAGATGAGCACTAATGTCTAATTCCTTTTGTTGTCGTCAACGTTCCAAAAAATTAAGTGGAGTAAAAGCCATAGTGGCAATTGACAATAAAGACAATTATTTGACCAAATTGAACAGAGAGACGTTGGACAACATAATTATTTGACCAAATTAAATTGTAGACATTAAGGAGATTAATGAAATGATTCTTATTCATTTTTAAATATAATATTTTTTCAACAATCCCCCACTATCTCAAAAAGAATTATAAGGACTTAAGAAGTTTTGTTGGATTTCTATATATCTCAAAAGAAAAAGGAGAAAGAACATTTTGCTGGGTTTCCACATATGAGTACAATGTATTGAATCTGGTGTCGCGTAGATTATAAACCGGACTTAGATAAAATAAGATTATACTTACAGAATAATTGGTGAAGTTTAGAACTTCTATGAACCAAGAATTCTTTTGTAAGCCCGTGGTCTTATTCTATCACATTATACTCGCACAATCTTTGTCGTTATCGCGGTTTTGCGCTAAGAGGCCATGCGCGTGTCCTGGTATTCATGAGTGCTCTAGAAATCCGTCACAATTTCATTGGAGCGGCACCATTCCACACTCATATAGGTCCACCCACCAAGTGTATTTTGCAGAGCAATACACCACCTGTAAAGGATATGGTAATGGATTAAGAACTTATAACTCAATCTCACTTTGCCTTGCAGAACTGCACTATATTCACACACCATAAGAAGGGACATAATTTAATAGTGCATACTTGATCAACTAATGACTTATTATTACCGATATGAACTTAATTCATGGGATCTCCAGTTATATAGATTGGGTTACCATCATTGTTGATCTTCCCAAATTGACAAAAGAATCTCATTCCCCTCGATGTTTCTTATAGTCTGTGAAATCTCAACCCTTTCTTTTTATAAACCTACGTTAGCACTTATGCTTAATATAGAAGACAAAGTGGATGAATTCCCCCCTTGAAACCTTGAGAAATCATTTATTATACAAGTGCAGTGATTTTCTTGGAAACCCATTTTGACTATATTGGAAATCATAATACTCCATGTAAACCACATAATGTGTTGGAAAACATAGTAGTAGTAGAAGAAAATAACCGTGGAGCATGGAGTTTTTGTTCTTGAACGTATAAATCATGAAAGAATATTTCTATGAGCCTTTAGCATAAAGTGGGTCTGTAACTAAATATATTCTTCTGCCTCAAATCGACTTAATAAGTACACAAGATCTATTGTAAAGTACGGTTAGCATTCAAATATTAGCAAAAGCATACCTGGAACTTAAACAGATTGAACTAAGTTATTATTTTTCAATTTTCCGTAAGAATAATTAAGCGAGAAATATCCTTAAGATTATTGGAAATCTTACGGAAAATACTCAATCACGAACACTTTAACGAACTCACATAGCTTGAGGCATGTCAGTTAAGACACTGTCCTTAGGGATATTTCACCCGATATAGGTGTATCGCCCAGGATTCAACAAGCTCTTCTAGTACAAAACTAGGAGTTAGAATCTAATAAAGATTTAACCAAAAGAAAAACCCAGAACTACAAAAAGAAAATCGGAAGAGGAAAGTTTGTTTCTTGGTTTTTCACTATCTATTTCACAAGATGAACACACAAGTTCATATATATAGGAAGATGAACGCTGATGTCTAATTCCTTTTGTTGCTGTCAACGTTCCAAAAATTTAAGTGGAGTAAAAGCCATAATGACAATTGACAATAAACACAATTTATTTGACCAAATTGAATAGAGAGACGTTGGACAACATAATTATTTGACCAAATTGAATTGTTAGACATTAAGGAGATTAATGAAATGATTCTTATTCTTTTTGAGATATAATATTTTTTCAACAATTGCTACTTCCATTATGGGTCATCGTTAATTTTTGGTCAAAACTGTAAGATTCAGGATGATTTGAGACTGGCTTTTCTGTTCCTTTTTTTCCTCTTCCCTTTTCTCGATTGTTATTGCTGTATTAGTTTACTCGCAAGTTTAGTTTTCAGCATTAATCATTGAAAAGGGGAATCTTGCATTTCATGTAATTAATCCTTCTTCGAGCGCAAACATTTACTCCAAGTTTGCTTCCAAATTACATTACATTTAGGATTATTAAATTTTGCAAAATATGCAATGAGTTGTATTGTTAGCGGAATGATCTCACAAATTTGTGATGCATACCATAAGAGAAATGAAGATTGTAGATTTTTTTATCACTCCACATCTTTCTATACCTATTACTTGCCCTAGTCCAAATGATATTTAACTTTTTTATACTTTTAAAAGAGGAGAATGTGAAATGATTGCTGATTGACTCAAATGTAAAACAGATCTAGGAAATATATTGAAAACAAATTAACCTAATTATAAATACGTCAATTGAACAGTGATTTCTTGTTGTATAGGTTGGATTGTAGCAACTTTACACATTTCTAAACTTCCCCAGTGATATAAACTTTAGTAAATTTTATTTAATAGGCTTTATGTGGCACGACTCCTGATTAATCAAAGTTTCGATGCAGATACCGAATATTGGGTAGAAAACCCCCCAAAAAAAAAAAGTTCAGAAAAAGTTGGGTTATAAGCACGCAACTTTGCACATTTTTCTCCTAATTGCGAGTGCTGTGAATTGTGATGCCAACATTTTGGACAGAATTAATGGATCATATAACCTAAATAATGCTTTGAGGAAATATCAGCTAATGTCCAAATTAAAGAATAGGCTTGCATAATAGAACATGCATTTGCATTCTCATCGCTAAACATGGTATACAACACACTATCTACACAAAATTCAAGCATCAAAGCATCTGCAATTTCCTTTGGACTTGGCTTCGCTTGTATATCCCCTTCTTTTTCTTCACCTTTCTTCTTACTATCTTCTTTTTTAGTCAACATTTCTACTTTCTTTCCGGTCTTCTTCTTAAGTTTCTTCAACACTTTATCTGGATTAATTCGACCCTTTACTACCACTTTGTGTTTATTCATATCCGTCATGAATTCTTTAACCCGTTACATGAAAAAAGAAAAAGAACCATTAGTCTTAAAACCACTTAAAAATTAAATTTTGGTTCATAAAAAAATAGTTCAATTTGTTAAAGACGGAAAGGGTACCTTTGATTTTGGATATGGTTTTGGTAACTTGTTTTTCGCATCCTTCGCAATACATTGAAATTTTAAATTCTGCTTCCACAACCTATACAAATCATCAGAAATAATAAAATTTTACAATCTGTCCTACTGGAAATGCAATTCTATGTTTACACAAACATAAAATGATAACCAAAGAAAAAGAGGATATATTTTGAGGTTACCGTGTCTGGTTTCTTTTTCTGTTTCTCGCCCATTGCAAGTGATGAACATTGAGACCTTTAAAATCCAAAAGTCGGTTATTGCAGTTACTCTGATATTCCAGTATTTTTTGAAACAATGTATATTTCTTGATGAATATGGTCACAGATACAATGATATATATGGTGTACATGTAGAAGAAAAGATTAAACCTCTAAGTATAGTGATCCTCTTAAGTACAATAATAATCCAAAATAATTTGAATAACAAAGTTATCAGTTATCACTCCCCCTCAAGCGATGCACGATCTGTAAGAATGCAGAGCTTGTTGTGCAAGAACAATAGTCGTGGTGACGGAAGTGCCTTGGTCAATAAATCAGCAAGTTGATCTTGTCTAGGGACATATTGAACTCGGAGAACGCCTGCGGGCCTTTTTCATGAACAAAATGAATATTAATCTCAACATGCTTGGTATTAGCGTGCTGAACAGGATTTTATCCCAGATAAATACTGCTAATACTGTCACAAAAAATTGTAGAAGGTGAAAAAGGAGAAACATGAAGTTCCTGTAGAAGGGAGTATAACCATGTTATTTCAGCAGTCGCATGGGCAAATGCTCTATATTCAGCTTCGGCACTTGATCGATAAACAACATTTTGTTTCTTAGAAGACCTAGAAATAAGATTTAGGCCAAGAAAAATACAGTAGGTTGTAGTAGATCGACGAGTGGCAGGGCAACTAGCCAAGTCCGCATCACTGTAACATTGCAAACTGTCAATAGAACCACCAGGAATAAATGAGCCATGATCTAGAGAACCTTGCAAATATCACAAAATTCTTTCGACGGCAGTGTAATGAATGTCCAAGGGTGAATGCATAAATTGAGACACTTGGTTAACGGCAAAAGCAATGTCCGGACGGGTGAAGGTTAAGTACTGGAGACCACCAACAAGGCTTCTATAAAGAGTCGGATCAGAAAAGGGAGGAGAATCTACCGAATGAAGTAGGGACTTAGGAGAAAGAGGAGTAGAAATTGGTTTGGAAGACAACAAATTTGCACGACTAAGAAGGTCTTTTACATACTTGGACTGACAAAGAAAATAACCCCCATTGCGAGCAACTATAGAAACACCAAGAAAATAATTAATTGTACCTAATTCATTGAAAATTCAGATTTAAGAGTCTGAATTAGAGACTCGAGTAAAGAATTAGAAAAGGCAGTGAGGAGAATACCATCAACATAGAGAAGAAGAATAGCAATGTCTGAATTATGTTTGTAAATGAAAAGAGAAGGATCAGACCTACTATTTTGAAATCCATTACTTAGAATAAAGGAAGTGAACCGATGAAACCATGCTCTAGGAGCTTGCTTTAAGCCATAAAGAACTTTGTTCACCGACAAACATGATGAGGAAATTGTGGATGAACAAAGCCAGTAGGCTGCTTTATATATACTAGTTCGTCAAGATTGTCATGTACAAAGGCGTTCTTAATGTCTAATTGATGAACAGACCATTTCTTAGATGCAGCAAGGACGAGAATAGTGCAAATGGTGACTGGTTTTACCACAGGAGTAAACGTTTGATCATAGTCCAATACTTGTTGTTGTTTTTAGCCTTGGGCTACAACACGAGCTTTAAAATGCTCCAGAGAACCATCAGGTTTTTGTTTGATGTGATATACCCAACGACAACCAATAATATTGGCGTGAAAGGGAGGTGGTACTAAGTCTTATGTGCGATTAGCCATAAGAGCATTGTATTCGTCGGCCATAGAGCGCCTCCAATGAGGACATTTAGAAGCTTCCGTAAAAGATGAAGGTTCAGATGGAAGTGTAAAGGAATGAGAAAGCGGAGAAGGAAGGACTCGAGGCTTGAGAGATCCCGTTTGCTTACGGGTGATCACGTGATGTGATTTTGAATTAGAAGATAAGTTTTGAATTTTAGTTTGAGATATAGGAGAGGAATTTGAGATATTAGTAGTAGGAAGTAAAGAATTGTTCTGGCTAACATTTGGAGAGGAGTCACGTTGCAACATGATTTGATGAGATGTAGTTGGTTTAGGAAGGGATTGTCTAGATGACAATGTATTTTGATTGCAAGAGGAAATCTGATGATTATTTTGAAATTGTACAAGAGGTTGAGATAAGGCTTGAGGTGGAGAAGAATTAGGAGATAAATAAGGAGCAGCTGTTGCATAAATTGTGGTGTGTGATCAGATATAAGAGGAGAATTTTCAGCATTAACGGGAGACAATAATTGTGCAGATATTTGAGAACTCCTATCCTGAAAATTGATTAGGAGATAAAGTTGAAGATAGAGGAGGATGAACATCAATTGAAGAGGGAGGTTTAAAGAGGCCAGGGTAGAAGAGCTAGGTTCTGAGGAAGTAGACAGGAGAAGATAAGGATAACGAAAGAAATCCTCGTTGAACCTAATATGTCTAGAGACATACACTTTGTTAGCTGTAGGATAAAAGCATTTATATCCTTGTTATTGGGATAACCAAGAAAGATACAATGTTTTGAATGAGGACTCAAATTGTGAGAGGAATAATCACGTAAATTGGGATAACATGAACAACAAAAACACGTAAGTGATAGTAGGTAGGAACCTTAGCAAAAAGAGCTTCAAACGGCGTCTTAAAATGAAGTTTAGATGACGCGCGAATATTTAAAAGATGGACAACAGTGTGTAGGGCATCAACCCAAGATTGAGAGGGAAGAGAGGCTTGAAATAATAACGAACGGACCATATTTAAAATGGTGCGATGCATTCGTTCAGCTTTTCCATTTTCTTGGTGAGTATGCAGACAAGAAATGCGAAGCAAAATGCCATTATCGTTAAGAAATGAACGAAAAGCCTGAAGCTTAGCTTAACAAACTCGGCAGCCGCGTCACATTGAAAAGCTTTTAATTTTGTAGAAAATTGGCTCAATATATATGCATAAAATTGCTTAAACGTAGAGAAAGTATCAAATTTACGCTTGAGAGGAAATAACCAAGAAAACTTTGTGAAATCATCATGAAACAGAATATACCGAAAACCGGTAAAAGAAGGAACAGGGAAAGTCCAAATATCACTATGAATTAATTCAAATGGAGATGAAGCAAAAGAGCAAGAAGCCATAAATGGCAACTTCTGGTCCTTGCCAAGTTGACGAGCACTACATAAATTGTCCAAACTTTTGAATGAAGAACAAGGTAACTTATTGACCCTAACTAAACTAGCTAAAACAGCAGAGTTTGGATGCCCTAGACGACGATGCCAAGGGTTTGGAGAGATACGAGCAGCAGCAAGAGCGGAGTAAGTTGTAGCAGAATCACCAAGACGAGAAGAAATTGCATAAAGCGGTCCAAGACTATTACACCGAAGTAGAAGCCTCTCCGTTATGAGGTCCTTAGTGTAAAAACTAAAAGGATCAAAATACATTGAACAATTATTATCCGTAATAAATTTACGGACACTTAATAAGTTAGTAGAAAGACGTGGAATAATTAAAATATCTCTAAGAGAAAAACGAGAATTAGAAGTAGAAAGAGTACCATGTCCAGTGCAGGAGATAGGGAGTTGAGTACCATTACCCACGACTACACGATCTGAGCCATTATACAGAGCAATTGAGGTTAAATTGGTTGTATTTAGAGTCTATGAGAAGAGGCTCCAGAATCCACGTACCAAGAGGCATCACCAGATGAAGGAAAAGAGTAATTGGAACTAATGTCTGAGACAAGGGCCTTAGAATTTATAGATGGGCAATCACGAGTAGTATGATTCGGTTGATATAAAAGTTGGCAATATAGAGTAGCATCAGTAGGTTGAAAGGAAAGCAGGAAGCAAGATAGGAAATGGGGGGAGCACTAAGGATGGAAGAAAGACGAGGACGAGGACGAGGAGTGAACTGTTGAGGCACAACATTAAAGGATTTGGTATTGCCTTGAGCCTGGCATCCACGACTACGCCTGATACAATCAGAGTTGCATCAAGGCCTTTCACATCGAGCCAAGCAAGGGAACTTCAAGCTATGCAAGGGTTTCATGAGGAGGGACGTACTTGAGTACACTCTAAAGCCTTCTCGGGGATTCCAAGTTTCATGATAGTTAGCATGGGAGGACGGTTTGGAGAAGAGTGTCGAAGGTGGCCATGGTGGCAATGAGGTTATTACTTGAAGACTTGCAATTTCAAGTTCCATTGCCAAAGAAGACACCCAAACAAGTCCCTTACTTCATTAAGGGTAGAGGTGTAATAACCTAGTTGTATTCTTTATATTTCTAGTATAAATAGGGGTTTATTTCATTTTGAAGACTTAGAGTATTTTGATTATTGATAGTTTGACATTGTAAAACTCTTTTGAGTGTCGAGAGCTTGCTAAGCTTTAGATTGTGAACATTGTGAGAGGATTAGTTATTTGGGTATTGAACCCTCTTAGTCATCCTAAGAGTTTGATGCTCTTTAGTTCCTAATTTAGAGGTCTTAGTTAATTGAAGAACTTTGATTGCTAATTTGGGTCTTTAGTTTTGTCAAATTATCTATCCTTTATTTTATTGTTGTTTTCGTTTTCGTTCTTGCATCAATGCCCACTATTGGAATGGCGACCACCATTGTTTTGTTGACCACGTCGACGACCATAGGAGGAAGAAGACTGTTGCTTGGCCACAAAAGCAGTGGTAACATTATCCGTAGAAGAACTAGAGAAACTGCTTAATTGAGATTCATAGAGAAATAGAAGGGAAAGTGCCTCAACAAAGGAAGGAAGAGGAACACGAGTGAAAATAGAGGTGCTCACAGACATATATTTTGGAGGTAAGCCAGAGAGAATTTGGAAGACAAGATCGGGTTCAGAGATAGGATTTCCAATGGAAGTTAAGGCATCAGCTACGGACTTGAGACGATGGACATATTCATTAATGGAAAGACTACCTTTCTTAAGATTATGAAACTGGACTTTGAGTTGAAGTGTTCGAGAACTGACTTGATCACAGAATAAACACTCAATTTGAAGCCATGCATCTTTAGAAGTGAGAGAGCGATTTGGCTTGATTATCGCTTGAAAGATTTCTTGAGAAATAGTTGCTGAATCCATGAAAGGACAATGGAATGGAACAGTTGAATCCATCATCACGCAAAATTTGGAAGGAATGAAGGGTAAGAGGCGAGAAAAGTTCTCTCCACAACATATAGTTTGTACCATCATCACGCAAAATAGTAGACTCGGGACAAGGGAAACTTCCATCTGATTGGGTAGAGGAAGTGGGAGCCGTGAGGGGTTTGGTGAAGAATGGTGAGTAGAAGAGGATATCGAAGACATGCCAGAGAGTAAACACCATGGCCTTTGAACCTCTAATTAAGATTAAACCTCTAATTATAGTTATCCTCTTAAATACAATAATAATCCAAAATAATTTGAATAACAAATTTACCAGTTGTCATTTTTATCGAAAGTCGCAATAAAAATGAAAAGTCGCAACCCGTTGAGTTTTCTATAATATGGTCTATTATTATCTCTTCTAAAAGCCTTTTCTTTTGTTTCTACACCCGTTTATTTCTTATCCGTCACACTAAATTCTTTAATCATCTTCTATTAAGGACATTCTTATCTTTAAATACTCCTAACCAAATAATGCTAATACGCCTCTTTTATTTATCGTTCTATCCAGAATATGATAATATAGTTTGCTCGGTCTACACCCATTTATTTCTTATCCGTTACCCTAAACTAGTGAATTTAACTGCGCTTCGCGCGGTTGTTTTGTGAAAAAAATATTAATGCATTTATGAAATTAAATTGAATTCTCATCTACAAAAATTAAAATTTACTCATCTAATGATATTATATCAATAATAATTTTTAAAAAAAATTTACCGCCGCATGGTGGCGTGACCTTTATATTAGTAAATCGGAAATTATAAAGCTGAGGGGAGCAGAAGCTCAACCCTCTTTTCCAGTTTGCAGCCAATGACTGCTAGCAAAAAATAAGCACTGGCAAAAACTATACAAGTTTTGCACAAATATAAAAGAAAAATAGCTTAGTATCTCAACTAGCTTAGAAGGCCTATCACTTCCATTCTTTACATAGTGTATGTGTTAGCCATAAACAACTCAATTCTTCTTCAACCAAATGCAGCAGGAGGAAATTGTGGGAATGCACCAGCTGCTAGCTAGTGCCATGTCTTGATGCAGCCAAAATGCTAAGACTAAAGTCCCTCCAAAGAGTTGTGACAAAGTTGGGGCTTTAATAAATACTTCTCCAAAGTATTTTGCTGCAATATTGTCACCAATAGCCATGCTATTGCATTTCTATACAAAAAAATTCTTCTTCTGTTTATGCCGAAAGGACTCCATTTATATGAGATCAAGTCTGTAAGGTCCGATGGCCATCGATGGAAGATGATCATATGCAAAAATAATCAAATCCTTGTTTGTAGTACTCCATTTTGTTAAAGCATCTGCAATTTGGTTGGCTTCTTTATAGCAATGTCGAATCTCGCAAGTAATAGTACTTGATATATTTTGAATTTCATTAATAATGTTCTTCATTTGCTAGGGGATATTACAGTTTCCTTTGATCATCTCAACCACAATCTTTGAGTCACATTCCAAAATTACTTTTTTATGCGCATTTTTAGAACACCATTTCAGTCCATTTAGAGCGGTCTTGGCTTCAGCCATATTACTAGTATCTATACCAACATTCCGAGCAAATGCCATGATAATTTTTCCGGTGTGATCTCTATAAATTCCTCCCATTCCAGCTCTTCCATTTGCATCCCTGCTTCCATCAGTGTTGATCTTCACCCAATTTTCAGGCGGCTTAATTTGCGCAAGTAACTGAATGTTGCCTATATTCTTTTGTGTATGAGATTATTTTTAAAAATCGAATAAAAACTCGATTGCAGTATTAGCCATCCATAGTTCTAAAATTCTATCTAATGTGTTTCGGAGAGACTTAGTAGGCGTTTGGCCATCAATTTTGAAACCATGGTTTCAAATCAGCGTTTGGCCATCAATTTTCAGTCGTGGTTTGAAACCTGGTTTGAAACCATGGTTTGAACCCAAATCATCCAAAAAAGCATGGTTTGGGTTTGAAACCATGGTTTCAACTTTTTTAATACAAAATTTAACCCATAAGTTAATATTTTGTAAAAAAAAACCTATAAGTTGGTAAATATTTTTAACAATTACCCCCATCAATCATTTACCAATCTCATTAACTTCCACCAACCTTTATTTATGTCTACCAATCTTTAATTTATGTGGGAAGATTATATTAAATAGTAGTTACAATACTATTCATGTTAAATTTTCGATTTTATTGAAGTAAAGTTTGATTAATTGATGTTGCATTTTTTAGAAAAACCTTCTAGTAGTGTACTAATTTTGTTATAAACTATGATTTGCTCATTTGGTAAGATTGTATAAGAATTGAGAATGTTTTGATAGTTTTCACAATTTGTGGGGTTTTTATGTTTATAAGAGAAAATACAACTTAAAATATTCAAATTGTATGTCCAAACATGGTTTGAAACCATGGTTTAAAACCAGGTTTCAAACCATGTCCAAACGGGGCCTTAGTGAGTCCCAACACATATTTCACTGAATAAAAGGGAAAAATATTGAAACTGAAGAAACAAAATGTAACGGAAGTAAAAGTTAAAACCTCTAGTCCTAACTCCTCCTAAGTCTTTACCTATTTACTATAAATACTTAATTTTCATTCTTTCATTTAATAGTACACTCTAACTAAATATTCTTCACTGGATTGAGATGGATTAGATTTCAATTTTACTTTTCTACTAGGGTATTTGCCCGAGCTTCGCGCGGTTGTGAATAAAATCCAAAACTTTGTGCTGCTACATGTAGCGGGAAATAGCACTTCTTTTCGCTTTACATTGACCGATAATTTAATAAGTTTCCTAAAATATAAAAATACAATTATAAATTCATAATCCTGAGGTAGCTCATAAACAAAATTATTAAAGAAACAACCTCAAGATGCATTCTGAATTTTGTGATTCGCACCTTGTCACTTATACTCACAAGATAAAGGTATAATTTACATGATATTGAAAACTACATCTAACCATTAAGCTTAGCTCAATCTTTCATAAAAATATCAAGCCAAGTGACCTATATATGCACTGTTACATTAGGGACGTAGCCGGGTGGAGCAAGAGGACTCATCCGAACCCCCTTCCTGAGAAAATTACACCGTATATATAAAGTTAAAATTACTTTTTATGCATATTATAGTAGTAGTTGAATCCCGTTGAATTGTTTGTGTGTTTACTTCTTTATATTTTGAAACCCCTTAGTGAAATTTTTGCTCCGTCACACATTACATACATTATACATAGATATCACCGAACCAATCCAAAAAAACAAATGGGAGGAAAGAACATCAATGAGGTAGAAGTTATGCAATAATAAGCAGAGATAATAAAAAAAAATAGATGATCTTACAAATTAATCTTTTTGAAAAAGCCGTTCACTTTGCAAATAAGCTAGTGCATTCATTAAATTGGTTCAATGTAGCTTAATTACAGCAGAAAGTAACATGTTATGTGAGAAATCACATTCAGGTTCTATATGAATTGGGTAATACATTGCCCTGCAAATGATCAATCTTGAAGTTGCAATCCAACATTCTCCTCCTCTTCTAAAGCAGCCATTTCAACTTTTTTTCTTCTCATACTTTGCTTCTATTTCTGTTTCAAAGCAATTTTTTGGGTTTTTTTTTTTCTCCGTGCAATTCTCGAATTCGCCACATAGAAAAAACAATATCTGCTAGACAGCGAAGCAAGTGAACCACAATCCCATTGAACTAACAAATACATAATTTTGTCATAAACTTGATAAATAAAATTACCATCAACTCGAATTAGTCCTCATGTATCAAACTCATGTTTCCTTTTCCTACTCTAAAACTAACAAATCTGCATAGAAATATTGGTAGGCCTAAGGAATTATAAGCTCCAATACATAAAACATTTTACAAAAAGCCTATGCTAAAGGGAAAATGATCTACCAAGCAGCTATTATATTGGTCTTGAAATTCAAGTATTTGTTCTTTGAGGGTTAATATTTTGGAACATCTTTTTTTTTTTAACTCCGGAGTATTTTTCTAACATGTCTTCTATGAGGTTTACAATCTTGGTTTTCTTATCATAAAAAATTCCTTGTCTAGAGCTCCAAGCCTCCAATAGGAAAGTGTCTAAAGAATGAAGTTTGAAAAACAACATTGAATGCTGAGTATAGCATCTCCATGGGATAGCCAAATGAATACAAAAAAGGTAAACTTTACTCGCGATATCATACGAAGTCAGCAACTTGAACTTAAAATCTACGATATATCATGCACAACTAAGTAACTGTGACAAATGTGCTACTAAAAGAATGTTAAGTCCAAAAGTATCATCTACTCAACATAGTTGTCAAATGGAAGGTGATAGAGCATATGACTATCTAATAAGTGGTGATTTTACCACTTATTTTAGTCCCTTTACTTTGGTTTTTGTGTTCTTACTCTATAATATGAGGCTATTCTTGGTGTGTATTGCTATTATTTTAGGTGCATTGAGTCCAGGGCACAAAAAGGACAAAATGGCGTAAAAAGAAGGAAAAGAGCTGAATATGCGTTCAGTATGTGGCACCGCAAACTCTGGTATGCGGTTGCATATTCAGTCTCGGAATGACTAGTGAGTGGAGCTAAATGCGCAAGGATGCGAAGACTATGCGGCTCTGCAAACTCATTCTGCGGCCGCATGTTGACTGGCAAGAAGATCGAAGTTTCGGAGAGAATTCAGAGTATGCGGTCGCATACTCTAGTTGCGACCGCATACTTGGTCCGCAGAGTGTCATTAAAAGCCACTTTTGCACTTTTTGTCTCCCTCTTATAAATACTCTTCTAGAGTTTTGTGATAAGTTGGTTCATATGATTGAGAAGAGCTTTGGAAGAAACCAAGTGGAAAAAAAAAAACAAGTCAAAAAGAGGCCAAATTGAAGAAATGACAAAAACTGTGCAAAACTGAGTTTTGCAAAAACTGAAAACTTGGGATATATTTTGTCATTTGTGGACTTGGAAAAATGGGGCAACTATAAAAGCAACACTTGAAGGAAAATATATCATCTTTGGTCATTTTTACACAAGTTTGGGAGCTAGGGTTTTACACCACACTTTGAAGTTGAAGATTTGGTTGAGCACTTTCTTGAACCTTTACTTAATTTCTTTAATTTCTTGCTTTGTAATGAATATATAAGTGTGTAGTATTTATTTTCTTCACTTGAATCTTGTTTATGGAAATATTCTATGATTAAAGTGTTGGATGAAACTCTTGTTTTGCTTATGTATTGAATGATTTTTATTGCTAATGAAGTGAATTAATGTTGCTTTAATTAATCTTTTTCTTTAATATTTCTTAAGGGATTAGCTAACCCTAAGACCCGCCCATTTACTTTGATTTGAGCTTGAGAGAGGAAGATTGAAGTTGGGAAAGATTAATTAACAAGAATTTGGGGCTTTAAAACCCATCTAATAACTTGAGCTAGAGATGGAAAAGTTACTTGAGATTATATTGATTGTGCTTAATATCACACTCTGAGGCTTAAGAAAGCTTAGAGTAAAATTCATTGATTTGGTCGAGAGACTTTTGATGAGATTTTAGAGATCATTATCTAATTAGCATAAACTCACTCGTAGTTGTAAAATCGTGAAATACATTAGATCGTTACTTGAGCGTAATTTCCTTTGTATCCATACTTGTGGCCATTGATCATTTTATCCGCTTTCTAGTTAGTTTTATCTTTGTTAGTTGTTAAACCAAAAATCAAATATTGAAAAAGTGTTTGGCTTAGTTTAGTTGGTGATAATTCCTTACTTGTTTAAATCGTACTATTATATTGTTCCATGTGGGATCTACCCCGACTCATTGTTGGGTAAATTATATTGCATACGACCGTGTATACTTTCTCTTTGAGGATCCATTCATGCTATGAATTATTAAGCTAAGAAATACTTATCTTTAGAAAGTATTCAAGATGGGTTGATTCTGCCACACATCAAAAGAACTTGCATGATAAAAGAGAACAATCTTTGAAGTAACACTTCCCCATTTTCTACTTCTATCTTTAGAGATGTTTTAGCAGTGTTGAAAAAAAAAATTTGGCCTTCTGAAATTCTGTGTGCAAAGCATGTGCCAGAATATCAATAGTGGCTCGTGGTCTCACTGTTTCAAGTTCAGGAAAGACTTCCAACACTTCCCATACATTTCAGAAAGGCTTTGACATATACCTTCATGTAATTGAAATAACAACCCAACAAATAGCAAAAAACGCAACTACTTCTGCCCAAATCGAAATTAAAACAGAGAGAAAAATTTACACAAAAAATCACATCTCAATCTACATAGTTTCAGAAACCAAAATTTAAGAATTTGCAAAATTACAGGACAATACTTAACCCGGACCCAACAAAATAAAAAGTAAAAAGAGCATGTTCAAATAAAATTCAAGCCAATAATATTTGGCAGCAGCACCACAATCTTGTAAGGCCGTGATTTCTTATACAGCTTGCAGTTATGAAGACATTAGTACTAATAAAATCTAGAGGACACTGACGACCAACAAAAACAACATTTCTCATGAGAAGTATTCTGTAAGGACTCAGGAATATTTATCCACAAAAAGTTTATGGGGATTTCAAATATTAAGTTATTAATTTCAGTTACCAATAATTTTTCTTAATAAAGTTCTGGTGTATTTATCATTGGCATTAAAAGTTAAAAGGTGATGGAACAAATTTGCATCTTCTGCTATCCTTGTCAAGCTCAATTAACTTGTTTACAGACATTATATTCATTTCCATAGAAAGTTGAATCTTAACTTATTTTCACTAAACTGTTATTAACTGTCCATTTTTTCCCTAATAACTTCAATTCAAAAAAAGTGAACTTACATATCGGGTGCCGAAGTGGTGAGAGATCGGTTGGAATATAGATGATATGGGTCTTTGAAAGTTATGGTACTTTTCATCTTCGTCATTTCTTCCTTAAATGCAAATTTTATAGATGGATTTCATTTGCAATTGTCATAATGAATGATGAAGAAGGATGATGGTTAATTCCTCTCCTCTATAACAATATGAGCTGGCAACAGAAAAGGGAATATCAGAAATCTAATATTCCTAATTTATGGAAGAAAATTTTGATATAATTCAAAAGGTCTAAACGTATTAGTAATACACCAGTGGAGAAATACCTCTTGCTAAAAGCCTAAAACCTCTTCTTTCCTTTTCACTTTCTATAAGAAAACAAGAAACTGAGAATTAATAATTTACAAAATGGTTAAATTGCAAAATAAATTCATTGCACTAATATTTCTGCACCAAAAACATCAATCCATCACTCTCAAACAAACTTTCTATGTAAACCAACTATTAAAATAGTAATACCGTAAAGAAATCCAAAAGAAGGAATAGATAGGGAGGGGAAAGAAAAAATGGAACGTATATAGAGAGACCCGAATGAATGGGATCCCCTAAGCACCAATTGTCGTCAATACTCAAAAATCAGTTTGACCCTTGATTATCAGATCCATTTATATCATTAGTTCAAGTCTAAAACATGGTTGTGATAGTGAGGAGATAAAACATGGTTGTGACAGTGAGGAGATCCACCTGCGTTTCGACTTTCGTTCATCAGAATGACCAAGAAACACTTGATTTTGTCTCTTCCAAATGTCTCTTTTATTACCCCTCTTTTATGTTGTATATTGTAAGTTTTGACTTGACCTCATAATTAATCGTATTGACGCAACACATAATGTGGCTGCCAAATGCAAATGCATTATGGAGTGCAGGGCAATATTTCAAAGCATCACAATTAAGAATTCTCATTCATGGTTCTTATTCCCTTTGTGGATGGTATAGGAACATGATCTATCTTCTATCAACTAAATACTAAAACAAACATGTCTAACGATAACCTTCCAGTCGAACAGAAATTATCAAATAACACAATTTAGACATCTATCCCATCCTTATATTGTCTCACAATTTTTTTTAAAAAAAAAAAATCTTTAATCAGACTTTGAAGTATTATTAATTATTGAACCGTACAGAAAAGGGTGAGAAAAGGTACCATGATCTTGTTGTTGAATAACATTCTCAGCACAGTGAAGATCCGATTCATAAACTGTGCGCGCAAGCCAATTTGATCTCAAATTTTATATATATTTTTTTTTTTTAATGATAAGGGAACCCGATGTACAGGGTAAAACCCACTCCTATGCTAGCCAATTTATATTGATACACGTGAATTGTATTCTTAGGCCCTAATATAGTACTTAAGCACCATATGCATCACTTGAGAACAAATGAAAGTGGCTATTATTATCTTCTCCCTAATGCAACAACTTTGCCAATTAACATAAATAATAAAGGTGCTAACCAAATATGAAATTCAGGGTTATCAATTAACATCATAGACTAACTATTTTAGCATGTTATTTCTTAGGCATTTAACAATAATTTCAAGTTGTTCATAAGGACTTGTGTAAGGCTCTTACTCAGATGGATGATATTAGAAGAACCACTACATTCTTCATCACATATGAATGAAATTTCATATGTCAATCATGTGCCGTAAAAGATCTGAACTGCTTGACGCCTAGAAAAAGATATTTCACATGGGTACCTATTAGATGAAAGAGGAAAAGAAATATAAACTATTAGATGAAAGAGCAAAGAAAAATAATACCAAACCTGTATCCGTCTCCTAGTTTGCACAATTATATTTACCATGAGAGAAAAGGCCATAAATAGTCCCTGAACTATGGGAGTAGGTCTAAAATAAGATACACTTACGGTTTTAGTCTTTAACTATTCAAAAACTTATCAAATTTGGTCTCCGTCTTTTTTTTTATACAAAAAAGACAAACTCATAAAATCGTGAGATTAATCGTTAAACCATGATAAGAGTTTGTTCTCTAACCTCAACTTTTTTCCTCAAGATCTCTCTCGCGTTTCGTAAAAATAAAAGCTGACGGAAAACCGACCTAGTAGGTCGGTTTTGTTAAAAAAAAAAAAAATTAAAAAATCGACGGTCTCATAAACTCACGAAGGTTTATGAGTTTGTTCGCTGTTTGTATAAAAAAATAGACGGAGACCAAATTTGATAAGTTTTTGAATAGTTAAAAGGCTAAAATTAAATGTATACTATTTAGACCTACTATAATTCAGGGACTATTTATGGCCTTTTCTCTTTATCATGATGTGGTCTAAAGAATTTCATACATGGAAAACATGTGAGTATGTGACTCAAAGGAAATACTTTTGGATCTCCTAAGTAAGAGAAAATTTAAACAACACACACAAAAGCCACATATGAAATTAAACTCCATAAACAGGGAAGGATATTTTACCTGTAACTCCTTGCATAAATTGGTCAAGGATTAACAAAATTGCAAGCGGCCTTGAGGGAAATAAGAATCAAACAGAATCAGAAAAAGGGGAAGAGATGGAGGCTCTTTGCTTCCGGTAATAGACGCAATAACCAGTTGTAAGCGAGCGAAATAAGAAGAGAAGGGAATTAAGGGACTGTTGGTTGTAAAATTGTAAAGCGAAGACTGAGTTTTCAATTTTAAAGAGAATCAGTTACCCTGGGCCGCAGTTGTTGGGGGGTGTAAAGAGCGAAGAGGTGTGTGTTCTTACCGGTGTTTAGTTTTTAAGGTGTTTTTTTTGTTTTTTTCCCTAAAAATATATATATATAAAAACAAAAGATAAATACAAATCCTGAAATTCTGTGATGCACGTCAGCGGATCTTTGGCCTGCTTTTATATATATACTAGTAAATTCACCAAGCGTGCGGGTGTAAAACTTCTTCTAATAAATGCAAACGAAAAATTGAAAGTAACAAATATATGCAAGATATACATATGAATTTCTTTAGAAAAATTACTCAATATATAAGAGAAATGATACAAATTAATGAAAAACAAATTCCAAATAGAAGCATCTCATATGTTTTTTTTTAAGTATATAATGATAGAGTTCTCAAGGAATAGTCCTCTCAATTGGGAAAAACATGACTCATATAGGAATAACTTTTCATGTATGTGTGTATAACAGTTTATTCTATGAATATAGATTAAATTATGAATTTTTTTTACTTATACATTTAATCGATAAAGAAATATCTTTTCTTATATACGCAAATAAAAACTAATTCTATGATACATATTCATTTTTTTCTAGTTAGCTCCAGCACTTTCCATATAAGCAGTTTCACACAAAGAGTGGAACAAAAACAATCATATGCTTAAAAGCATTTTTTTTCTTAAGCAAATGCTATTTAGAAAACAATTCCTTATCTTTGAGTAGAAGAAATCTAATTGTTGCTAATTCAACATTTAAAATGCATGATTAATATTGTATTATTGTGTTGATTTGGATCCGAATTAGTCGGGCCTCAATGCGAATACGGAATATCAGTTGGGAAACCGAAGTTAAAATATTAGATTACTGCAAATAGTGAAAGCAGTTTGCAAAACACGAGTTTGTTGAGGTTTGATTATCAACATAATTACTCATCTACTAAATTTACATAATCATATCATCCTTTTTTCACTTCTCCTTCCCCATAGAGAAAGTCAAAAGAAGTGCATAATGATTACCTTAAACCATAAAACTCAATTACTTGTACATGTATAGTTTTAAAACCAAATAAATTTGTTTCGAAAACCAACTTGGAGTGGCTCTAAATCACAAACATTATATTAGAACGAATAGGAACATCAAAGCATCCTATTAATACAGTATTTCATATCTCTCAATTCTCAAGGACTTCATAGTTTTCCCCCAATTCCAAGTAAAATGAAAGCAACAATTACACAATTGTGAACTCAATTAGTAAGGAATTTATCAATCTAAATCCTGATGTATAACTATCTCATTCATCAGTCAATACAAAATTTTGATAGACACATATAAAAGAGATAGACAAAGGAGCATAGAACAAAAAAATAATGCCTAGCAAAAGAAATGTGACAGAGGTATGCCTACAAGAAGAGAAAGGGACCTCTCATTTTCTGCAAATATTTCAAGATACGACTTGGTTGCCCGATTAGCTTTAAAAAGTGATATTTATAGTCTCTTTCTCTCTAATGGATGAAACATTTGTCCTTCATTGGGTTAATTTCTATAATGCACAAACCAATTTTTTCTTTAATAACAACTTTTAGACTCTTTCTTTGTGTCCAACATGAATTTTGAATCTGTAACATAAATTGAATTGAAATTGAGTAGAAAATGTAAAAATCGAGAAAAAAGATAAATAGGTGTCATATCAAAATTTTCTTTTCTAAAATATAGCCACCAGATGCCCAAATGTATAAAGAAGTGGAAAAAAAAAATCCTACAACAAACAACAATAGAACACAAAAAAATTGGGTATAGTCGCACTTGCTTTCATTCTCAAGACTGAGACCCAAAAAAAACAAAAAGTGGTAAGTCTACACTTTTTCTTTCCCTTGCACCTTTTTTTTTCACCATAAAAAACCTAGGAAGAGGCAACCAAAGACACGAATCCTTGATTTCCACAAATAATAAAGAAACGTGAGATGGGGATAGTTGAAGAAGCACAAAAGGACAAAATTTTAGGAACAGGGGATCGAACCATACTCCTAGTTCATGGGTTTGGGATAGACCAATCTGTGTGGAAACGTTTGGTTCCTCATATAGTTGACAATTATAAGGTTGTCTTGTTTGACAATATGAGTGTTGGAACTATCAATCCCTAATACTTTGACTTTGAAAGGTTCTCAACCTTATAAGGATACATACGCCTGTGATGTTATCGCTATTTTGGAAGAACTCCAAATTCCAAGTTGCATTTAAGTTGGACACTTTCCGTTGTGACCCGATCTCTTCACAAAGTTGTTACCATCACCAGAGTTTGTTGATGCATCCACGTTTGATGGATTCTGCAAAATTAAGAAGAGGCAAAAAAGAGTAAAAAGGCAAAAATTCAGGGAAAAAGATAAATATGATTCCTATCTTTTTTAGATGCCACATCAGCGGACTTTTATCCTGCTTTTATATATATATATATATATATATATACACATGAAAAGGTCTTAGGCCAAACTATTTTAGCTACAATGACTCAAATGAGGTAAATTCATATGATTATTTAGGACAAATTTAATAATTTATACTTACTTAATGTCATTTGTATCTTTTTTTCTCAAAGTTTATTTAATTTAAACTTGTACAATAGAGGTTATGGTGATTTTTACATAAGTGTGGCCAAATTTGGGTCAAATTGGTGTGACCATTTAGCAATTCTCATATATATATATACTAGACGGCCTATGCCCGTGCGCCCAACACTTTAGATTATAGTGCATCTATGTGTATGTAGTTGTGTTTGAATAGTGATTATGGGGTGCACTTTTTTTTTTTTGGGTTTCACTATTTTTATGCATATAATATATATACATATACTATGTTCAAAACACGATTAATATAACATTGTAGTTTGTGCTCCGTATTTAAAACTTTATTATATTAGTGTTTGCTACGAATACAAAGTGTGCACTTTTTTTTTAACATTATATTTTTTTAATATGGGGTTCAATTTTTTTTTTTTTGATATTGCTTAATTTTGTTAATATGGGGTCCACTTTTTTTTTTCCCATGAGTTTGGAGATGGTGAGTTCCACTTTTTTTTCTTCTTAATTTTTTTTTTTTAGATTGCTCGGTGTTATTTAGTATGGGGTCCACCCCCCCACCCTCCTTTTTTTTTAAGGGACAACGGACGACGAAGCATGGGTCTAAACCCATGCTTTATATAGTTTTTTTTATTTTATTTTTTATATTGCTTGGTGTTGTTTTGTATGGGGTCCACCCTTTATGGGGTGCACTTTTTTTTTTTTGGACATTATTAGTTTGCACTATTTTTATGCATATAATATATATACATATACTATGTTCAAAATACGATTAATATAACATTGTAGTTTGTGCTCTGTATCTAAAACTTTATTATATTAGCATTTGCTACGAATACAAAGTCTGCACTTTTTTTTTTTAACATTATATTTTTTTTAATATGGGGTTCACTTTTTTTTTTTTTTGTATTGCTTGATTTTGTTAATATGGGGTCAACTTTTTTTTCCCCGTGAGTTTGGAGATGGTGAATTTCACTTTTTTTTTCTTTCTTTTTTTTAATTTTTTTATATTGCTCGGTGTTATTTAGTATGGCCCACCCCCCCCCCCCTTTTTTTTTTTTTTTTTTTTTTTTTTTTTAAGGACATGACAGACGACGAAGCATGGGTCTAAACCCATGCTTTATATAGTTTCTTTTATTTTTTTTTTATTTTTTTTTTATATTGCTTGGTGTTGTTTAGTATGGGGCCCACCCTTTTGGACATTATTAGTTTTCACTATTTTTATGCATATAATATGCATATATATATATATATATATATATATATATACTATGTTCAAAACACGATTAATATAACATTGTAGTTTGTGCTCCGTATCTAAAATTTTATTATATTAGTGTTTGCTACGAATACAAAGTCTGCGCTTTATTTTTTACATTGTTTGTTTTTTTAATATGGGATTCACTTTTTTTTTTTTTATAATTGCTTGATTTTGTTAATATGGGTCCACTTTTTTTTTTCCGTGAGTTTGGAGATGGTGGGTTCCACTTTGTTTGTGCTTCGTATCTAAAACTTTATTATATTAGTGTTTGCTACGAATACAAACTCTGCACTTTGTTTTTGACATTGTTTGTTTTTTTAATATGGGGTTCACTTTTTTTTTTTATATTGCTTGATTTTGTTAATATGGGGTTCACTTTTTTTTTCTCCGTGAGTTTGGAGATGGTGGGTTCCACTTTTTTTTAGGTGGGTTCCACTTTTTTTTACTTTTTTTTTTTTTTTTTAATATTGGTTGGTGTTTAATATGGGGACTACACTTTTTTTTTTAATGCTTAACGGAGAGTTTGGAGATGGTGGGTTCCACTTTGTTTGTGCTCCGTATCTAAAACTTTATTATATTAGTGTTTGCTACGAATACAAAGTCTGCACTTTGTTTTTGACATTGTTTGTTTTTTTAATATGGGATTCACTTTTTTTTTTTTTTATATTGCTTGATTTTGTTAATATGAGGTCCACTTTTTTTTTTTCTCCGTGAGTTTGGAGATGGTGGGTTTCACTTTTTTTTTTTTAAATATTGGTTGGTGTTTTTTTTTTTTTAATATTGTTTGTTGTTTAATATGGGGACCACACTTTTTTTTTTTTTTAATGCTTAACGGGGTGGGACGGACGACGATCCCACCCGTGCTTCTATATAGTTAGAATATCAGATGGCTGGATACTCTTTTTTCCGTATCACGTCATTCACATGTATGTGCATGAAATTAAATTCTAAATTGAAGCATAAAGTATAATTTAAGACTTCCAGTGAAAGCGGCTATAAATGTAGATGCATAAGCGTGATTTCGAGTTAATGAGTCAAAGCAAGTTTGGAGATGGTGGGTAGCAATTTTGGGAATGTGAAGGAATGTAGAGAAGAGAGGGTTTTTAAGAGAAAAATGTGAAAATGGTAAATGGATAGGTAATGGGCCTTATATAGGCGAGGAAGGGAACGGTTACCGAGGGTGACCAATCGAATAGCGCCGCGTGTCCCATCATTAATGAGAGGCGACGGACATGTCGTGCAAAAGGCGGTTAGCAGGGGCATTATATATCATTCCCCGCCAAAACGTGGATAGATAAGAACGATATACACCGGCCGAGTCACCTGCTTAAGGTTGTTCACTCCACACGAGGATCAAGATAACGATTAGCGATATAATATTCAGAGCACAAATATAACGTAAACTTTATTAAATGAGGGGAATACAAGGAGAGAAAATTGATTACATACGAGCTAAACCGGCGAGCGGGAAAAGATAAAGGACGATATTTGATCGTCGGTTATAGCCGAATTTGGTCCGATAATTTGTTCCAGATATTCCGTTGTTAATGATAGCCGATTGGTCCGAACATAGCTTTTTTTGTTATTAAATTTTGATTTGGTCCGCTAGCCGTTGTTCCGGCAAATGGTATTAAATTGCCCGCGCACGTTGAGCCAAACGAGGGGCGTCCGCCATGGTAGAACCATTTGATTTTATTTAAACGGCCGCGCGCCGCAATCCGATCCCACCAAATTTTCGTAAATGTCCTTGTTATTATTATTTTATTTAGTTCATATGTATGAGCCCGTGGGCAACACTATAAATATGGGACACCCCCTTTGGAGGGTTAGCTCCTTATCTTTCAAGAACACTTACAAGAGAAGAATCTCATATATTTATTCTCCCTCTCATTTATTAAGGCCATTTTTTTTTAGATTTATTGCTAATAATATAATCCATTGCTCATAACGTTTACATCTTTGGCTTTAAAGCCTTCAAATCTATATTTTTCTTTTATCTTTACATATATACACCTCGGAAAAATAAGGGATAGGCTAATGAGGAGTACGGAGTATACGATGCTTCCATAAGTAAAAACTAGCATTTGATGATTCTAAATAAGATTTGAAAGACATTCGAGTCAAGGAAGGAAAGTTGTTAAGGGAATCGAGTTATAAGTTAGTGTATGGGACGCAACTACGAGTATTGAACTAATGACGTCCTAGTATTGAACTAATGACGTCTTAAGGATGTCTTGGAGAAGAGTTATGACCTCCCTTAGATTGCTAACGAAGTGATAAACAAGTGTTAAGAAGGTTCCATAAGGATTGGAGATCAAACGAAGCGGTGGGAACAACTTTGGTTTTTTTTTGATTTCCACGACCACTTCCACGGCCCATATAATATTCCACGGACCGTGGATGGGTCCGTGGAACTCCCAGCAGAGAGGACAGCCAACTGGTCGTGAACCACGACCTTATTTTCCGGTTTATTAACATCATGTTCCACGGACCGTGGAGCGGTCGTGGAACTCCTCTGACCAACTTGGTTCAATTATATAAATGAGTTCCCACTTCATTTCTTTCATTCCATACACTCCTCCATCTCTCTCAAACCCTCTAGAACCTTCCACACATTTCTTCCACAAGAAAAACCAAGGAAAACAAGGATCAACAACAAGAATCTAGGTGAATCAATCGAAGGAAACCTCATGGAAGTCATCTAAACCAAGAAATCCAAGAAAGGGTGAAATAGGGTTTTGGTGCAAGAAGTGTATTGTCATCCAAGGCTCGTTCCTCCATCCTCTAAGGTATGTTTTATGGTATTTTCATGATGTTTAAAGCATTACTAAGTTGAAACACTTGAATTACCAAAGAATACATGAAATGGGTCATAAATGTGACAATAGTGTTGGTTATGAATAGAAGTTTGGTTTGAGTTGTGAATATTGATATGTTGAGATTACGAATACGTTACAAATGACATTTAGAACATGAAGTAAGTGTTGTATGTGAAAGAACATGAAGGTGAGTTTCGGTTATGAATATGGAGAATTTGGAGCGAAATTCTAAGTGTGTGGATAATGCGAATGGATTATGCTTATTGTTATGGTATTGTGATCGTTGGTATGAATGTTGAGGGTTGATGTAGAATATGGTGGAAAGTAGTATAAACAAAGGAAAACGTGCCCAATTTTCTATAGCTTTAATAAGTACGCTCTCATGATTGTTTAATTAATGTTGATGCGAATCCTCTTGAAGGTAAAGACGCGAGCATTTAAAGAAGAACGAGCAAGCAATTGAATAGCTAAACGACAAAGGTATGTAAGGTTCAACCTTTCTTTCTAAGGCATGATTCTATGGTATGAATCCTCCCATCTCTCTATGATTCCTCTACATATATATATATGTCAAAACGGAAATGATGAGTCTACTTTATAAAGGGCTCATATGAGAGGAAATGAGTAGTATGACATGAATGTGATAATAAGCCGAGTTCAGAGATCCTAAAGTTACGATACAAGATTTCTATAAAGTTAACGACCTTTATATGACCCCTTGCTATTCATCCTTGTTGATAAACTTACCTTATGATGATTAGTCTCTTTCCTTTCAAGACATGATTTTCCTCCGTCTCCACGAATCTCCTAAATTCCGAAGTACTAAGGGCCTACGTTATAAATAGCTATATGAGAGAAAGATAAAGAGATATATACCATGAGCACGATAGTAACGACGATGAGTCCATGACTATGGGAGCTACACATGTATAAGATAAAGAAAAGGGATAAAGCCGGGCACGATATTTGACGACGACGAGTTAATCTAAAGAGTCCTAGAGTGAGAAATGACGCCCATGAAGTCAACGACTCTAACAATGATTCCATTAGTACTTTCCTTGTGAATACTCACCTTAACAATGTTAGTCCCTCCAAGTGGAGATATGATAATCTGACTACTCCATCACGTGACCGGGGTTTCACGACCTTATGTCACCCCGACATGACTATAGATGCCTATGAGTCCCAGGGTATGATGTGACAATATATGCATGTATGTACGTACGTAATGATACTAACCTATGATATGGCCACGATATGTTTATGGAATATATGTTATGATTGATGATGAATGTATGATATGTATGATGATGTGATTCTCCGGCCCAGTTGGCCGACACGTCACCGCTACGGCGGTCGCTATGATTCCACCGCACCGAGAAAAGGGCGGACATGTCACCAATGGGTGCGTGCGACCACACCGTACCGAGAAAGGGCGGACATGTCTTAATGGGAGTATGATACGACGGGTGGACGTGAAATGTTTTGATTGTGATGTATGTATGATATGGTAATGCATGAATGCTATGACGATGTATATATATATATATGATATGGGAGTGCATGTATGATATAATGATGCTTATACGACATGGTAGTTTATTCGACATGCTATATATAACATAGGTATAAAATGTATCTAGTCGAAAGTTAAATCCTCGTCTCGTGCCATTATGATTTCCCTATTATATTCATTTCACTCATGCCTTACATACTCGCACAATGTTCGTACCGACGTCCCTTTCTTTGGACGCCGTGTTTGTACCCACAGACAAAATTTAGACGGTACGGATCCATAGGAGCATTTAAATTCATTATTTGAGCCCTCCTTTATTCCGAGGTGCTATTTTTGAGATATTCTTTTGTGTATATATGTATATATTTTGGGCATGACGGGGTCTCGTCCGTCCATGTATCTAGTACTCTAGTAGAGGCTCGTAGATGCGTATGTGTGGGTAGTATGGTCCCATAGTCGTCATGTATATGCAAGTTTATGTATATTATCATTTTGATAGCCCAAAGGGCCTATGTTATATAAGTAAATGTGTTTTAAATGAAAAACGTTTTCTATGTTTATAAATGGTAAGGAAATGTGATCGAAGACAGGATAAGACACAGAAGGAGTGGTGCTCGGTGGTCAGCCTCGGGTACCCGTCGCGGCCCCTAGTCGGGTCGTGACACATACGTCAAGAACAAAGCACATATCCTATACCCACTTACAAATTCAATTGATTATCCGATTTCGGGGTAAACAAAGCGCTGTCACCAATGAACTCCCTTCACTTGCTGGGAAAAAAACTCCCTTTCACGTCCTCTTTTCTGGAAAAGAGTATGAAAGCAGGATTCTGTGACAATTTTTGCTTGGGTTTAAGATCTAACACCACACAGATACGCCATAATAAAGTATGCTTACACCCATCTCGTTGTAAATATAAAAATAATATCAGGAAAATTTTAGTTGTATTATGGGCTTGGCCTATTTTTTCCTCATAAACTATGAAAGATCAGGTTTCTTATGGTTTTGCAAGGAAGAAAAGGATATCAGGGTGATTGTTAAAAAAAAAAAGAAAAAAAAAGTGTGAGTCACGAAAGAGGACATCCGTCAGGCGCAAAATGTTAAAAACTCTAACTTTACATAAGCATAAGATATAGGAGGTGAGAAAATACAATCACAAAATGTTTTAGTTATAGGTTCAACACGAAATCATAAAAAAGATATATCAAATATTGACAAGCACAATAACAACAACAACATAGACGGTCTAATCCTACAAGTGGGGTCTAGAGAGCGTAAGATGTACACGACAAAAATAATGGTAGTAAGTATACAAATAGTAAATTTCCATAAAACTGCTACTTTTAATACCAAAAAAAGGTATAAAGAACTTCTCTACAAGGCACAACGAAATCAGAATCAATAGGAAGGAATCATTCAAAAGTTCTTTTTTCCTAAACTATACTTTACTCAAATTTTTATTTTATAGGGATAGAAACCTTACCCACCCTTTGAAAAAATTTTAAAAAAAAAAAAAAAAAAGAAAAGATAAAAGAATAAGGGAAAAGGAGGAGATAGTTGAAAGTGTTTTGGTACTTGAATTTTTGTATGTGATTTAGGTGTAAGGAAAATAAATAAAAATAACCTATAAAAATATAAAACTATTTAACCTTAATTTTCTTTGCACGTGAAATTAAATCTGTAGCCGCAAGCATTTTTATGTTTTAGTTGAAACAGAAATAATCTGTAGGCACAAATAAAAAAAATTGATCAACATAAACCCCATTAAAGAGATAGGGATAAATCAATTACCGATTCTCATAACTTTAAGCGTCCTTTAGATCCCAATTGCTCAAGAAATGCTAATTAAAAATCGAATTAACAATATCCCTAAAAAAAATTTTTAAAAAAATCAAATGCTGCAATAACCCACACCAATCAACCTGCAAAAAAAATTACATAATCAAAACCAAAGGAACCAAAAAAGAAAAGGAGAAAGAAAAAATCAAAAACTAACACGCTACACAATTAATGTTTTAATTTTGTCCAATTAAAACGGAAAAAGGCCTCAAACATAGTTTAAAAAAAATACTTTTTCCACTTACTATCAACAAAAATAGAAAAACAAAAATACAGAAATGAATAATCACAATTTGATATTACATCTTTCATGATTTCCGCTGGAAAGGTCTCAAGCACAGTCAAAAACTCAAAAATCATTTACAATGAAGAAAGTTAGAGATCTTAATCAAAATATCACCACGCTATATTCATGCAACGGTCACAGCGGAACTTAAAGCATCATTATCTTTTTTCCGTTCTTTTTGGATATATATATATATATATATATATATATATATCTATATAACCCTAAGCATCATTATCACTTGATCTCATTTTCCTTTTTCCAGAGAGTAAATATCTCAGAAGGTCACTTAACTTTGAGGAATTATATAGCAAAGTCATTCAACTTTGTTTTGTATCAATAAAATCACTCAACTTAGGATTTTTTCTCTTATAAAATCACTCAACCAAATTTGTTATAAAAAAACGCAAAATAAATTAGTTTTTATGCAATGTAGACATGAACCCAACAAATAAATAAAATTAAAGAAGATCGGTATCTTACACCCGACCCATCCACCCACAAATCAAAATGGATCTTCATCAATTCTTTTGAATAGCTATTACTAGTTCTTCATTTGGTGATTACTATTCCACATATCCGGGTCATACGCAAGTGCATTTTTAGAAGTAAACACAATTTCAAGGCCAGAGGAGGATAGTTCTATGATAAACGTTCATAATTGATTATGATAAACATATATATATAATTATGTTACACTACTACAAAACTGGCAAAAATCAATGGAAAAAAACCGACGGATTCCCTTGGTTTTTCAATAATTTTTTTTTAAAGAAAAAATGCGCAAAAAATATAATTATTTTCTATAATAAACTGACGGACTCCGTCGGTTTTTAGAGCAAAAAAAAACATTACAAATTAAATCAATGTAAGTATTTGAACAAAGAACATGTGTGGTCTAGTGGTAGAGCCCTTTAATGCCAAGGAACATACTCGGGTTCAATTCCAAGTTGCTACATTTCATTATTTTATTTTCAAAAAGAAAAAAGCGACGGAATCCGTCTGTTTTTTTATTTTTTGG
Organism: Lycium ferocissimum; assembly: GCF_029784015.1. Lineage (NCBI taxonomy): Eukaryota > Viridiplantae > Streptophyta > Magnoliopsida > Solanales > Solanaceae > Lycium > Lycium ferocissimum. Next base: position 18,940,933 of record NC_081346.1, on the reverse strand, counting down.
CCATCAATTTTTGCTTGTTTTTTTAGTAGTGTTATAATTCCAAAATAAACATATATAAGTATATTCTATGATAGACATTAGTAGTTGATTCTTATCAAGTAATATCATACTAATTAACACCTAGCTAGTTTAGGTTGGATACATTAGTAATTACTTTTTACGAGTTTACTTCAAATGTGTAACTGAACCTCATTTATTTAGCATGCTTCTAAGTTAACTGCTAATATCAACACACCCAAAAGACTGCTCATTAATGTTGGATATATTGTTTTTATTAGAGAAACATGAGATCTTATCTCTTTTATTTTATTTGATTTTTACCCTTTAGTGTGACTCTGGCAATGGTGTTTGTTGTTTGGTGAAGGTCATGAAATTGTGTTTACTTCTTAAAATGCACTTGCTCATTACCCGGATATGTGGAATAATAATCACCAAATGAAGAACCATTATAGCTATTCAAAAGAATTGATGAAGACCCATTTTGATCTGTGGGTGAGTGCTTCTTTAATTTTATTTTATTTGTCGGATTCATATCTATGTGACACAAAATAATTTATTTTGCATTTTTTATGGTAAATTTGATTGAGTGATTTTATAAGAGAAAAGTCCTGAGTTGAGTGATTTTATTTATACAAAACAAAGTTGAATAATTTTCTTTACATAATTTTTCAAAGTTGAGTGACTTTTTGAGATATTTACTCTTTTTCCAGGCACTTCTTGAACTGCTATCTTTTACATAATTGTTTGAAATGCTATACAAAAGATATATCATGTCCATAAACCAAGTTTTCTCTTGCTTATCTACAGCTTGGTCAATTAGAGACGCTAACAGGAAGTTCACAACTTCAAAGAACTTCACTCAACAACCTGAACTCTAAAATCTTAAAAGAAAATCCATTTACAACTTAAAAGTTCAAAATATAGAGAATGAATTATAAATTGGATGACGAAACAAATTAGAGAGAGGAGAATTGAGTGGTTCAGCGTTCATGGTTCGAGCAAAGTCAAAGAAGCCTCGGATGATGGGCTCATGGACAGGGTGTTACTCGTCGGATGAGCATACAATATTAAGAAGGAAGAGAGAGGAATTTTAGGAGAGTAATTAATTGATAAAATGTATACACAGCCTCCTAAATTTGACACAAAATTCTGTTTAGGCCTCTCAACTTAATCTTTTATCTATTGAACACTTAATGTATATTAAATTTTTACCTATTAAACACCTAAAAATTAGAGCTGTCAATATGGGTTTGGCATACGCCAAATGTTTCGGCCAACTCAACTCTTTATTTAAGTAGGTTAAGTAACATTTTGGCCCATATAAAAGTGCTCAAAAGACATGGCCTCTTCTTGTGACCTTAAGAGTTAAAGCTGTGCCAAAGCCCCTCGAGTAGTAAAAGAATAATAAATTAATTAATTTTAAGAAAAATATAAGTAAATTAAATAAAAAGATAAAAGTAATGAGAAAAAAGAATGTACTTAGTAAAGTAATGAGAAAAAAGAATGTACTTACTACTAAGTAGTAATTAGAAATTGGAGTAATACTTTTTAGTCTTAGAATTTATATTATGTTTAATTTCTTTTGAACGTGATCTGAATTAGTGATTGAAAATAATAATTTATATTTGTTCTCTTGAATTTTTTCTTCCATGATATGAATTTGCGCAAGAATGGGTGGTAGAAGATTCTATTTCATATTAGAAAAGTTTCTTCTATTTCATATAAAAAAGTTTCATGTTCAAATGTATCTAAAAATCGCTAGAAAATGTTATTTGAGACGAAAAAAAACTTAAAGAAATTATCACCAAGTCTACTTGGTTGCTTTTGCGGTTGTTTTGATCTGTCATTTTATCTACTTCTTCAATTAAAAGCTTTACCTGGCCCTAATCCATTTAATCGTTTCTGGCTTTTTGGGTTGGGTTGGGTTAATTTAAACCCATTTTGACACCTCCAGTCAAAATGGGTCTCTGGAAAAAGACAATGAGCGTGATGTTTACACACAACTGATGTGGCAAAAAGCCCAATTAAGCGATGACACGTGTTTATTTCGTATTTTTACTTTTGTCTTATTCCTTTTTCCCATTTTTTCTCTTTCTTCTTCTGTTAAGCTCTTTCTATTTTCACCATTAACAAACCTTCAAAATTATAGAAACTAAACACAGACTAGCACCTCCTCATCTCATCGATACATATTAAATATTTTGATTCTTCCACAGTCTCTTTTAGCAGAAAACTCACGGGATTTTGATTATGATTCCTGATTTTCTGTCAATATTTTTCACTCGGTCATAGTTCTTGAAGTTCAGCATCATCTCATTGGAAATTCTTTAGTAGTGAATGAAAAATGGAGTTGTAATCGCTCTTCTATTCAGAGGGTGTATTTGTTAGTGGAGAAGAAAAGGAAAAGAAAATAGCTAAAATATGAATTATACAGAGGGGAAGAATGCTACCACTAATGGTGAGAGTGGATAACAGAGAAGAAAAGGAGAGTTCTTTTCTGATGGTGTAAGGGAAAGAAATTAAAGAAAGGAAAATGGTAAGGAACAAATAAAAGCTCCATTAATGGTTGCAGACGGTAGAGAAGAGAAAAGGGGAAAGAAGAAAATTAGATGTGAATAGTGTTGTGCATTCCCCATTTTTCTTTTCTTTAAATGACATGTGTCTTCTTTGGTCAAATTTTACATTTTAAAAGTTGGAAGACGTCCAAATTTACATCATTCACGCGCAACAAAGAGGTGAAATGCACACATTATTACATGTCAGCATATAGTGTTTAATTGGTACAAATTTAATACTATACATTAAGTGTTCAATAGGTAAAAGGTTAAGTTGAGGTGCCTAAACGGAGTTTTGTGTTAACTCTAGGGGGTTGTGTATGCATCTGGCCAATTAGGTAATTATGTAAGTTATACATATGTGATAAGTTCATTTTCATAAGAAACAGACATGATTGGAACTACTTAAACGTCTAATTGGGCTTTAATGCGATTGGATTGAATTATCATTAATGTCACATTACGGGGGGCTACTACGTGGGCTGATACAGACAAAGCGGTTATTTGGGCTTAGGTTTGTCTTAAAGATCTGGCGTAATTACTGATAATTCAACATTTATTTTGTGGGGCTTTTTTAAGCCATTTAGTTAGTAGATATTTATAAAAAAAAAAAATCAAAAAGAAAAAAGATAAATATTAATCTTTATACAGTAGAGGTGTGCGTACATCACCTTGCCTACGCTAGTTTTGTATTATATATACTAGTGAATTTTCGCGCTTCGCACGGTCATCAATGCGTTGATGACGTTATAATTATGCCATATCTCGTTCTCGTGACAAAAATATGAAATTTTCAACTAATATCTTGGGGCTTTGTGATAGAAATCTCAATTTTACTTATGTCTTACGAAGGAATGGTTTGAAAAAGTGTGTGTGTGTATACATAAAGCTTTTCTTTAATTGTGGCAAGTGACAACCAAGAAATATTGTCGTGTTAGTACGCTTGAACTTGACAAAAAGGATTCGCATGCTGCTTCTTTATTTGGACATCCTTTCTCGAATTAGAGGAAAACTATAATTACTCGAGTAGAAGAACAATCGATTATATCCTTTGAAAAATATGCATGCACAAAAACATTGTGAAGTTGTTATAAACGAAGGCAAGGACTTATCATCTCAATATTTTGAATCTTGCTATTCTGGCAGTGATCATCGAATGGTTCCTTTTCTTTGATATGAGAATAGCAAGCAACAACCGTCAATATGTCTTACAAAATTACAATTATGATCAAAACATATTAGAGAAGAGAAATTGTTAATTTAGCATTAAACATAGATTCGACTTTGCCGAAAGAATGACAAAAACGGAAGAATCAATTATAATATGACCTTTATATGGATGATCCGAAAGCCAACAACTAGGAGCTGAAACTGCAATTACGACCCATTTTATATGACATAAGGGGTAAAATGCCATCAAATTTAATACAAATATCAAACCAAAGAAGAGAGAGAGAGAAGGAGGGGTAAAAACATGCCTGAGACAGGATAAGGGCCAAAGTATCTCAACTCAAACCTGAGAAAGGAAAAAAGAAATAATCCCTCTTGGTTAGCCAATCACAACTTTTAATCTTGCAAGACAGAAAATGTGTATTGTTGATAGAATGAAAGCGTACATTCCATTACTTTTAACAACAACACCAATAATGATCACAATAACAGCTTATATAACCTTAGCATAATTAATAGATACCAGCATCTAGATGAGGATCTAGGATTTGAACTTGTTGATTTCAACTTTTAAGGTTTTATCATTGAAATATTTGTTGCAATTTTTGTAAACTTTTACACATAAATTTATCTTCGCGTCAAAAATACTGGGCCGCAGATGAATCCGGTACTAATATTTACATTCTCGGTATCACGTTGACAACAATAACAACAATATACCCAGTGAAATTCCACAAAGCGGGATCTGAATTCACGGTACCGCGTTATCGAGCTTTATTGAAACTAAGAAAAAAAAAAACCAACTGTGACAACAACAATGAAAGAGAAAATTAAAGTAAGAATATAATTCATCCGTTTTAATTTATTTTACCTTCATCTCGTCCCCAGCACCTCCAAACGCCTGCTGGATCTGCGGGGCAGCATTCTTCGAATTCAACGTACCGATATGTTGTTGTTGACATTGGTAGTACTGCTTTCTAACTACTATTTAATTTGCTTCTGGCCAGAAATTAAAACCTCCAAGTAATAATATAATTAAGAGAGTTAAAGGATTGATTAAGTTTTTTTAAACATAACATAAATGGGAAAACATGAGGGAAAAAAGGCAAAAGGATAAATAGGATCTTTGGCCAAAGAAAGGTGCTATATTACTCTTCTTTTTGCCTAGCGTTATTGAAATTCTTTTATATAAAACCTGGGTATTGCATTTCAATAGTTTAATACACACCAACACAAATTAATTAGAGAGTAAGGGAAAACGTATGAATATAGATCGTGGACTGATTCAGCCTAATGCAAAGATTATTTTGGGCGTAAGTGCTCCATTTATTGTATCAGTCATTTATTAATTCATAGGTTAATTAGTAGACCCAAAAATACAATAAAAATGAGAAAAATGTCAAAAAAGTAGAAAAAAGATAAATACAAATGGTGGCCATATCACCTTGTTTATACCTAACTTTATATTATACATAGATTAGTGAACTTGCCCGCGCTTCACGCGGTCATTAAAGACATAAAAAATTTACTAAATATAATAAAGATAGAAGAGGTATTTATAATATATATCTATATTTATGTTATTTGTATAAATTGATTAAATCATAAATAATAAATAGTTTCAATAATATGATGGCAATTTTCATACGCCTAGCAATATCATATGTTAGAAGTTGTTCATGAAAATGTACAGATGGCTTGGCCTTTTTTAAATGGACAATATTTGTAAAATTGATATGTATTTCTCAATCAATTATATATCTCCTTGGTTTCTTAAAATGTTGAAGTTTGAAAAATATTTATATCCTTTTTTACATAAAAACAATATCATCTAATATATACTTAATACATATGTATCTAAAATGAAAAAATAACAACAAAAAAATACACCCACTTGATCGTTTTATATATAAATACCAAGACCTATAATTGATTTCATTGAGAAAAATATTTGGTTAGCAGTTACTGACTTCCAACAAAATCATAAGTTGCTATTCTGGACCAAAGAAATTATAAGACTTACTATAATTAGAAATTCATTTAAAAAACAAATTAAAGAGGAAACATACAAACAAAAAAAAATGCAATACACACATCAATTTTTATGATCTTAATCATTAAAAAATAAAAGGAAAAATATCGAATCAATGCATAACTTTTCCAGCTCTTGTCCACATCCATTCCCACAAGCCGATCAGCATTTAAGAGTCATCTTCTTCTTTCAAGACAAAGTAAAGCATGAATATAATACTGCAGTAAATATAACATTTTATTAATTCAAATATGGAATGAAAGGATAACCTTGGATAGGATCTCATTGTTGACACCTAATTGTGGCTCGCCATGCTTAAAATTAACGTTTCGGGGAGCCCTGATCGTTAAAAGAGCACGAAGTACACTTTTTACACATTTTTGACGATTTATTGATAATTGTCCTCATTTTAGGAGTTTTATCAATTTATTGTCATTTTTTCAAGAATCATTATTTTGCACATGTACAGCGAATACTACCATTTTGTGCAATTGATAATTGTTTCTTTATTTTATAGCAGTACATTTTTGTATATTATACATTAATATGCAAATTTTATACTTACATTATTATTTATACATATATTAGTTAACTATATTTTAGTACAGTTCGTCAGTACACAGAAAAAAATCGAAGCATTTAATCTTAAAAGCAGAGAAAGAATTCGATCAAATCAAAGTCTTGTCACCTTTTAAAGAAGGTGACATTTGAAGTGATGAGTTGGGTTCATCATCCATTGGTTAATAGATTTTTATACATTGGTTAAAAGGCTGAAATCCCCCATTGGATAATAACCTAAAGACCAAATGTGGCATTAAGGGGACAATGTGGTGTAATCCTTTATTTTTTAGACAAAACAAGGGGTCATTTTGCATTATAAATAGAGGAGATGGGTCTTCATATTTTTTCACCACTTCACACTACCTCACATATATTTTTTCCTCTCTCTTCACTCTCCATATTTTTCTCTTCATAGGAAGACTAGCAAGGCTAGCATCTTCCTCTTCTCTTTATTTTTTTTTTTCTCTCTTCTTTTCTCATACATTGTCTTTATATTTTTTACATACATTGCCTTTAAATTTATTATATGCATTGTCTTTATATTTTCTATATACATTTCATACATTGGCTTTGTATTTATTCATGCATTTGTGTTTACATTCATTCACACATTTGTCTTTATTCATACATTGTCTTTACATTTACTCATGCACTTGCCTTTACATTACTCATGCATTTGTCTCTACATTTATTCATGAAATGTCTTTACATTTATTCATGCATTTTGTTTATACTGTCTCTACATTTTTCTTTACATTTTCCTTACACCTTTCTCCCACTTTAACCCACACTTTTTGCTTTACATCATTTTACATCTCCATATTCTTTGACATATGTTTATACCATACATTATATACACATACATGTACATACTTATATTACTTAACCACTTAGTGAAGAAAGGAGAAATTTTTCCTTAAAGGGAGCGCACTTTATTATCTCTACATTATCTTTACATTTTTCATTTAATATCTTTATATTTTTGTTATATTGTCTCTATAATTTTTTATTTTTTATATATGTATAAATTATCAAGCATTTTCTTTTACATTTTTTTGTACCATCAGAATACATGCCTATTTAATTTTTTCTCCGCATCATATTTATATTTACATATATTTTCATTTTAATTATTATGTTCTTTTTACCTACATCATTCAACATATACATTTTTACATTACATATACTACACTAATACTAGGGTCAAATCAAGTTTCATCCTCTTTTTTATCAAATCATTCTTTTAAAGACTTTATGTCATGGCACTTACTTTTTAACTTTTTCAAATTATTTTAACTAACACATTTTTCTTTCATCTTGCAATTTATTACAACTACTATATTTTTGGCCGATGAAGAAATTTCTGTCGATTTCCAAGGCCTCCCCTATATAAAAGACGGGTTTTTATTTTAAGTTTATTCATTATTTCTTTAATTCATTCGATAGTTATTTATTCTCTTACTAACACTTTTATTAGGTGTTTATATAAGTGCCGGAGACACATCCCGAAGACGACACTCGGAAGGAACCCGAAAACTTCATCGAATCCTTGTTTGTGTTTACTTTCGCGCGTTATTTAAAATTGTACAAAACATAAACTCGGAGTAGTGAAAACTTCACTTTAATGTTGGGTGGGGATATTTAATCACTTGTCGCTTATATGTTTAATTTAAAGTTCGTTATTCGCTTTAGGCAAGACTTAGGCCGTCTACACTTTCATAAATTGATTAGATTGACTCGATATAAATTCTTTGTTAATTAAATTCACACTTTTGGCGTTTAGGCAAAAATACTAGCCCATCCTTTATTTTATATTCTTTATACACTTTTAATACAACACACATTTTATATTGTTTCGTATACACTAATACATATTTTACTTAAGTTAAATCCACATTTTTGACGCTAGGTAAATACTAGGCCGTCCATTTACAAATCTTTCATTCTTTAAAGGCATTGTATTTCACTCATTTTTTTTATATATATACATAATTCCTTATACTTATTTTTTACCAAAATTTTTTACTATCCTTTTGTTCCTTATTCTTTTGATAGGATATTCATTAAACAAACACTTTTTTTTTTACAAAACGGTAGAAACAAGTCAAATCGACTTCACTTTTTTCCGGAATTCTTTTGTTATATAAGATCTCTACACTAATGAATATTCTTAAAGTCTCCTTACATTCTTTATGCATTGATATATCTAGTTATACAATTTTTTTATACATTTTTTTTAATTGATATACACTCTGTTATATTTGAAATACATTCTTTATATGTTTCACATACCTACATTCCTTTATATACATAGACATACATTCTTTATATACTTGATATATTTATTTTACATACTCTTGCATTTTTTTTATACATTCTTTACACTAACATATATATACACTCTTTATACTAACAAATACACTTTTATACTTACGAGGTACATTTTCTTTATACTCTTTTATATATTCTTTTCTAATATACATTCTTTATGAATACTTGATATAAATACATTTTTATACACTGTATATACTTAGTGTATTATCACCTAGTGTAGCTTTTCATGAAGTCATAACATTTTGAAAACAAGTAATAATAATGATAAACGGATAGATAATCCCCCTTCAGTGTTCCGTTAAACTAAACTTAAGGATTGTCTTCGGACAGACTCTGAGGGATGCTTAATACCTTCCCCTCAGGGTAAATAAAACCTTTATCTAGAATCTTGTAGGTTCCGTGGACTAAAAATGGAGTAGACACACAAATACATATAGGTTTCCTGTTTTTCCTTAAAAATAAGGTGGGGACTCTAACCCTTTTAAAACCAGTTAGAAGAACGAGGAAGTTGCAAACTATCTTGGACCGGTACAAAATAGGGCGTAACAAAATGGCGACTCTGCTGGGGAACATCTAGGTTTTGACCTTAACAAATATAGTTTAAGTGAGCAGTTGAGGGATATGTGATTATTTATCTATTTTTATTATTATTACTTGTAGTATATATCGTGAACTACTACAATATTATCTTTTGAAAGGACGCAAGCCAAAGCTAAACTTGTGTTCCTTATTTGTTTGAAGACACTACATGCTATTAATTTCCTTATACTGTCATCGCACTTTCAATTGAGTCTTTGGCCGTACACATACACACATTTTGCACGCGAGTTGTGCTTTGCGCTCCTCCGAAACTTCTTCAAACTCCTTAGTTTCAGAGATTGATGGGCTAGTCTTACTACTTGTCATCTCGTAGTTGTCCGAATATTCTTTATCAGCTTAGGTGAATCTACTCTTAGAATTCTTAAGCCGTTGTACATATAATTTTGATCACTGCTCTAGCGGGATTAATTTCATTCTTTATTTGTCACACATTCTTTATTTGCTACATGCTCTTTGTATATTACATATTCTTTATTTGTTTCACATACTGTATTTATTAGACATTCTTTAGTTGTACATATATACTAAACATACCTTCTTTCACCTCGTCTGCTTTATCGGATAATTTTGGTTGACTTGTGTTGAGCTTGGAACCTTTCCAAACCCTTACACCCATTTTTTGGTCTTTACGACCACCCTCACAGCCATATTATTTTTCATACCCATTTCCGGTCTTTGCTACCATCATTTTGACTTTACTATTCTTTTTTTAATACAAAAACGACCTTGTACATTTTTTTCCATCTTTCAGGAGACTTTTCAGTCGAATTCTTGTTCATAGCCTCACTTTTTTCAATACAACCACCAATTCATAGAAATCATACAAATTACATACAACACTCAGTCTGTGTCAACTATATTCGACATGATTCTTGTCCTAACAAGATACGTAGGCAATCCTACATAAGGGTTTGGTCTCCCCACTGTTTCAAAATAATTTACCGGAATAAAAAACTGGGATAATTATTTTGGAGCAGTTCAAAGATGCTCTCCAAAAAGTCTTCTAGGAGCGTTAATCAAACCCTTGAAATCCAAAATCCAACAACGCCAATACCAGCCTTACCTAACCATCACAAGCTTTGGTCCCCAAAATTTGGGATATAAGCTTTCTTGTTCTCCCAAGCATTTGGCCATGGAACTTTGGTGTGTCGGCCTTTATTTTTCAACCCGAGGTTCCAACACAAGTAAATCCTTCCC
>NC_081346.1:18921106-18930384 GCF_029784015.1 Lycium ferocissimum | reverse complement strand
GGAAACTGTTGCCCCCTTCTAGTAGTCTCTATGTTGTGCATTATTGATTCATTGTGATTGAAAGACAACATTGAAAATCATTTTTTTTAAAGCGTTTGGAACTTTTGTGTAAGACATGTCATAAAAAAATTCTTGAATTTAAAAGCATGTAATTAATTAAAAATGGGAAAATTAAATTTAACATTTTAAAATAAATAAAAGTATTAATTCAAGTGTTGTTTGTTGAATTGTGAAATCATCTCATCTAAAAGTTTAAGCATAATTTTTTTGTTGGCCAAGCATGTGAAACTTCTTTTTGATAATAAAAATGTGAGACTCAGATCACAAAACCTGTGGCTAATATTATGATAAAGTATGTGACAATCTCATTTGAAAAATTAGAGAGAGAAATACATAAAGCACCTTTTAGTAAAATAATATTTCTACCAAATCATTAAATTAAATAATTCCAATTTGAATTTCTAATAGATGCTGTTAGAAATAAAAGTTTTTCCCACTGATATTCAGTGAAATTTTTTCTATAAAATATGATATTTCCTTCCTATTCCCAGCAAACCAGCTCGCTCGGGTAAACGCATGGTGGAAAAAATGTTCTCATAGAAATGCTGGAAAACTTACTAATTTTTCCATATAAAAACACTATTATTTAGAGTTTTTCCACCGACATTCAGTGAGAAAATAATCATTTTTCAGTAGTGAAATTAGACTTTGTTAAGGAACGTTAATTAGAAGTAAAACATACATAGGCGCACTTTTCTCTTTAATAGAATAAGATTAATAATGCTACTAAAATTTCTAAAAGGTGATAACGTCCAAATCCACTTCTCAAAGAGAAATATACACGGTCGTATGCAATATAATTTACCCAACTATGAGTCGGGATCGATCACAGGGAACAATATCTAGGCAATTTAAACAAGTAAGGAATTATCACTAACTATGCTAAGCCAAACAATTTTTCAATATTTGATTTTACGAAAATTATAACTAATGCAAAAATATAAGTTAATCTGAAAGCAGTAAAATAATTAATGGCCTGACATGGATACGAAGAAATTACTCTCAAGTAGTGATCAATGTATTTTACAATTTCTGTTATGAGCGGGTTTTATGTTAATAGATAATGATTTCAAAAATCTCATTGAAAGTCTCTCGATCAAATCAATGAATTTCACTCTAAGCTTTCAAGCCTTAAAGTGTGATGTTAAACACAATCAATAATTCTACCTCAAGTTAACTATCATCTCTAGCTCAAGTTATTAGATGGATTTAATGACCCAAATCTAGCTATCTAACTCTTCCTAACAAAACAACACCAAAGCAAAGTAAAAGTACTTAGGCACAAATAATGTTTGCAACCATTAAGAGACATTAAAGCATGAAGAGTTGATAGAAAAACATTAACTCACTTCATTAGAAATAAAAATTGTTCAATACATAAGCAAAACAAGAGTTCAATCCAAAACTTGGACAATGAATATTTTCATAAACAAGATTCAAGTAATGAAATCGAATACTACACACTAGATATACAATACAAAGCAAGAAATTGAAGAAAGAGTTAAGAAATTTATCATTCAACTACTTCAATATTCTCCTCCAATGGTGTGGTTGATGATGAACCCTATCTCCAAGCTTGAAATGTGGCCAAAGATGATAAATAATGTCTTCAAGTTTGCTTTTTGTAGCCCTAAAATTTTCCCACTCAAAATTAGACCAAAACAACCCCTGATTTTCGTTTTGCTTTAAATCTGTCCCGTTTTACAAACTGTCCAGTTTTGACAGTTTTGCAAACTCGTCTAATTTGGCCTCTTTTGAATTTTACCAAAACTGCTTTCTTCTGATCAACTCTAAATCACATAAAATCAGAAAATAGATGTCATCCATATTAAATCACTATTTCAATCAGACATAACAAATAATATAAAGAAAAGATAAATTGGAAATACCAAACTTATCAAAAGGTAAGAAAGAAAATAGAGAAGTTGTAAGCATGCATTCATCCATAATTGATCGGTGAAATGAATAAATTTCTCATTCTCGATAGAGACGCCCCTCGTGATTGCTTTTTTTTTTTTTTTTTGTGCCCCTTTTCAGCGAGCTGTACAAATCTCAACTTGCTTTTTTCTGAAACATTTGTCATCTAGCATCAATTGTTGGAATTCAATTACATATAATGATCGCACTTCAATAATCTTGTCGTTATAATAACATTTCACTATGGCGGTTAGATTTTCTTCTGACAATTGATCTTTATATTATATTTTTACTTCTATCGCGAAGATTGGCTTTATAATAGTAATGACATTCATTATAATGATATTAACCTTTATAAAATTACCTCTCTATAACAGTCATATTCAAATATTGTGTAATAATATTTTGTAAGAAATATATTATTTACAAAATAAAATATTAAAATATTTATGATGATCATCATTAATATCATGTACATAATAAATTTCAAGTATGAATATCCAAAACCTTCAATTAGACTATTAAGTTTGCATGTTCTCTTCAAGGAGCATTATCAATTTCCTTTTATTCACAAAGTTTTGAATAAAAATCTCGTCAATTCAAACGCTATATTATTACTTAAGAGAATGCGAATTTATGAAATAATCTACAACTTTAGAATTCTTACATCAAATTTGAAAATTTAAATTTTCAATTAATTTTAAATGCATATGTTCCTTATATTTTAATTCTTTATCTTTAAGGTATAACTAGTTGTGAATTTTTTAGTAATTTATTATTCTTTTCAATTTTTTAATTAATGAAATATGAAAATCAATTGAGATTTTAAAATTACAACAAATGAGATCTTATCACGAAGTGATCTAGAGTTTGAAAGGTATATACAATTTTTTTCAATACATCTTGTTAGGAATGTGTTTGGAGTCGGGTCCATCTCTTTTGAGTTTATTCGGTCAACTTAATAGGCCATTTTTTATTTTGCAAATAGGAAAAAAATTACATCTCAAAATTTAAAAGCGAACACAATTAGCATCTTGAACATGAATCGATAGCGTCAAATACACTCCTCGAAGAAAGTGTACGGTGCATTATCACAATATATTCCCAACTACGTAGCTCCGGGTCGAATCCAGAGAACAATATATAGGCGTTAAGAAAAGTATGTAATTTTTCACCAACTAAGCTAAAGCCAAGCGATGGATAATAATATTTGGTTTTTGGAGAAAATTATAACTAATGCTAAAATGTAAACTAACCTAGACGAGTAAAATGATCAATGGCCACAAGTTTGGATCTGAGGAAATTCACTCAAGTAACGATCCAATGTATTTCACGATATCACAACTAAGTAGCTGGTTTATGTTAATAGATAATGATTTCTAAAATCTCATTAAGTCTTCCAACCAAATCAATGAATTTCACTCAGCTTTCCAAGCCTTAGAGCGTGATATTAGGCACAATCAATTTAACCTGGTAACTATCCTCTTCCGAGCTCAAGTTATTAGATGGATTTAATGACCCAAATTCTTGTTAATCATCTTTCCCAACCTAGATTTCCTCTTCAAGCTCAATCTAAGTAAATGGGTGAGTCTGTGGTTAGCCATCCCTTGGAAACATTCAAGAACGAGATTAATTAAATCAACAAAGACCCACTTCAATAGCAATAAAAAATCATTCAATACATAAGCAAAACAAGAGTTTAATCCAACACTTTAATCATAATATTTCCATAAACAAGATTCAAGTGAAGAAAGTAAATACTACACACTTAGATATACAACACAAAACAAGGAATTGAAGAAAGGATTAAGAAATATCTCATTGAAGTTCTTCCAATCTTCTCCTCCAAAGTGTAGAGAAACCTAGCCTCCAAAACTTGCAAAATGACCAAAAGATAATCTATTACAAACCCTAAAAGAGTATTTATATCATCAAAAAGCGGGAACAAAACTGACCAAAATACCCTGCACTAACATCTTCCATACATCTTTATTCGCATGTTCAACATGCTAATCGATACAGTTAAAACCGTAGCATGTGGTGACAATTTTCTGTCTGCACATGCCGCAAAGACACGTCTTGCTCGCATGTTGCACATCTTTGCACCATATATACTCGCGTATGGTGCCATTTCAACCGTACGCGTATCTTCACCACATGCTTTACTCGCATGTTGCCTGTCTTGCACCATGTCTACGGCTATACTGCGTGTAAATATGGTGCAGTATGAATTTGTTCTATTTTTGCTCTATTTTGGTCCGTTTTACTCCGTTTGCTCCCGTTATGCCTCTGCATCTTTTCCTACAAAACAACATAAAAACACAAAAAGTAAATAAACAAAAGTGTAAGGAGTCACAAAAGTTTAAGGAATTAGCGTCGAATGTCAGCGTTGCATCACGACCATCAACACCCCCAACTTAAAGTCTTTGCTTGTCCTCAAGCAACTAAAACAAAATCTCAATGAGGATCCATTTTAAGACAAAAACATGACTTTGGTTGGTACCAATAATTAGGCTACAAGCGTAACAGAGGAAGCTCAGCTAAATACTCCTCATCAGTTTCAAAATACAATTTCAAGAATGCATTAGAGATTTAAAACAATCAAGCAACAACACCGAGCCTCCACAAGTTGACAAAACTACTAGCTTACTAGATATGCTCATTGACTCAACTTTGAATTTTTCAACATCACCAATCTATCGTAATCCATATGCCCTCACAAGAAAGAAAGTCCCCAAATCACTATATTCACAACAACAACCACAGTGGACAAATACACAAAGTCCTACGCTATCAAAGAAATTCTAGCGCTAACAAATATCACACCATAAGCTTGCCCCCCCGATCAATCATCACTAATCCCCAAGATCATTACTTGGAGATCACATTGGGACTTTTTAAGCTCATAATGTAGGCTAGGGAAGGGGTAGGATAAGTATTTGGGATACAAGTGACTACGCCTGAACACTACACATACTTTTTGTCCTTTCCTCTTCATTTCAAAACATCACTCCTTCCTTTGCATACTAGTTTCCCCAATTATTCCAACTTTTTTTTTTTTTTTTCAAAGATACATTTTTTTTTTTTCACAAAAAGTTTGCAACCTTTTTGTATTTTTCAAATTCTTTCCTTTCTTTTGACTTTTCACAACACCAACCTTCTCATTTCTCGACAATTTAACTACTTTTTTAAACTTAGGTTTTTGGCCTCAAATTTACAATTTCGTGCTCAAGGAGGAAAGGTTCAAAAGAGACATTTACAAACAGGGGTAAAGGCTTGTAATGTAGCGATCAAAGAAAAGGTCATAAGCTCGAATGGGGTTACTAGTGATATTATTTATGCAATGGTAGGCTAGAAAGGCTAAAGAGCTTTTTCAAAAAATCACAAAGATAGCCCAAGGTCATCTCTCCAAACTAACATAATCGAAATTAGCATTGAGCGATCAAGGAGCGTTCTAGATGATAAAAGTAAACACAGATTTATTTAACAAACACTCACACACATGGCACTTAACTAGTCAAGATGGATCAATTTCACTTCAATAAGAACAACTAGTGCAATATCTAATCAATCAAAGTAAACACAACTAGTAGGTAAAGTGCGAATGAGCCAAAAAGTTGTCACAAAGATCGCTCTTTCCTATGACCTTGTTTTTTACTTTCACAAAACAATTTAGAGGGTATTCGTGATTTCGATTTCATGCGGGACTAAATCTATTAGTACCAAACAAGCCAAAAGTTTTCACATTTTTCCTCAAAGAAAATAAAATAATAAGAGTGATGACTAATCCGCAACATGTCAAAAGAACAAATTTTTCAAAAATTTTTGAGTAAGTTTCAAAATATAATGCGCTAACGTGCCCATTTTGACTATAAATATTGAGTCCCTCGCCGCGACATAATCAAAAACAAAACTTTTTTTTTTTTTTGGTCTCATCACCATTGAATCGACACTACATGTCTGATTCAGCATGTATGACATGCTAATCGCGTGTTATATTACGCAAAAATATTTAGCGACTTTTATCGGTTTTGGAATTTGTCCCGTATCATATACCCAAAATAACTCCAAAATTTTTTGAAACTTTGCGGATTAGTCAAAAACCATAAACTAAACTATTCTAAGAAATAAATTTCAAAAACGATTTAAAATTTTTAAAACCATGGGTTACCTCCACACCAGTAGCTAGTTAGCGATGACGAATGACGATTTACTTCTCACCACTTTTCGCCATTGGAGCTTATGAATTAGACCCAACTGGACCCCGAGTTTGTGACCATGAGTGGTGCGGGTGGTAAGTAGATGAACAACCCAAACATTAATTTCTTCATTTTAATCTCTCTTGGCTTTCAAATGAGGAATGTCATTTTGCCTTCTTACTCTTTCGGATTGCAAGATGTAAGGCACTTGTCTTTTCTTTTCACCATCAACCCTTGGATGTATGTGGCTCAATTCTATATCACCATACAAATCCAATGTTGAAAAATGCTTGGAGTGAGACTTGAACCTCCCAATTTGCAAATTTTTCGGATTTTGACATTCTCATTTTCCCACGAACTAAGTCAACTTCCATTCATTTTTCTCCATAGCGGTTGACTCAATTTCTTTTCTTCTTTGGCATCACGATAAAAATGGATTCGGTTGGAGGATGTTGATTCTTGATTCCTCCTTTAACGTTGGCCTCCAACACGGGCATTCTCTCTCATATTGAGCATTTGAGAATTTTTCTTCATTTTGTTCAAATGCCCATGAAAGATTTTTGTATTCATTCATCAAGCCATTTTGGAGATTAGTTTCTGGTACTTTCCTCGAGGCTTTTGCTTTTCATTTCCTCCTTCAAATAGGCATTCCAGCTTAGCTTGAACTCTCCATTTTGTCCATTCTCAACTTCTTCACTTTCTATTTCCCTATCATTGTCATAACACAAAGTAGAATCGTCATAGTAGGGGTTGGAAGGAAGGACACATAAGCACAATTAGCCCAGTAGGCGTTTTGACCCCATCTATCACATATGCTCCACTCATGGGTTCGAGATTGTCAGCACAATCCTCCCCGGGGAGACTTTAAACAATTTTGCCAAGAGTGGGGTCCTCCACTAAGGACAAGGGTCATCAAAGTATGAACAACTTCCGTCGACCCGTTTCCTTGGAATGATGCCATTTTTTAGAAGCGTACCCAATTTAGCGGCACTTTCGATTTTTTTTTTAGATAAAATAAAGCAAGAAAGTTTGAGCAAAAGCAAGTTAAACTTTAAAACCCCCAAATAACCCCAAAACCCTTGGGGTTTTTCAAACCCCATTTTTTATAACGTCCAAAAACCTCCCAAAGGAAATGTGCATTATGCAATATATTTACCCCCCTATAGTCGGGGTAATCCCCCAGGAAAACAATATATGGGGAAAGGGAAAAGGGGAGTAATTTTCACCCAACTAAGCTAAAGCCAAAAGATGGATAATAATATTTGGTTTTTGGAGAAAATTATAAACCCAAAGGAAAAGTAAACTAACCAGAAAGCGAGTAAAATGATCAATGGCCCGGGTTTTGGGTAAAGGTTTCACTAATAACGATCCAAAGTATTTCACGAAACCCTTTTAAAAAGCGGGTTTTTGTTAATAGATAATAATTTCCCAAAAACTCATTGAAAGTCTTCCAACCCAAAACCCAAAGAATTTCACTCTAAACTTTTCCCAAACCTTAGAGGTGATATTAAAAAACAAAACAATTTAACCTAAATCTTTTCCTCTTGAACTCAAATTTTTAGATGGATTTAATGACCCAAAATTTTTGTTTAAACAATTCCTTTTTCCCCAAACCCAGATTTCCTCTTCCAAAAAACAAAACCCAAATAAATGGGGGAGTCCTTTTGGGTTGTTAAAACCCTTTGGGAAAAATTAAAACGGGAAAATTTAAAACAACAAAGACCCCCTTCAATAGCAAAAAAAATCATTCAATACATAAGCAAAACAAAGTTTCAACCAAACTTTAATCATAGAATATTTCCATAAACAAGATTCAAGTGAAGAAAGTAAATACTACACCTTTTGATATCAAAACAAAAAAAAAGGGAATTAAAAAGGATTAAAAATATCTCATTGAAGTTCTTCCAAACTTTTCCTCCAGGAGAGAAACCTAGCCTCCCAAAAATTGCCAAAAAAGACCAAAATAATCTATTACAAAACCCCAAAAGAGTATTTATATCATCCAAAAAGGAACAAAATCCGGGCCAAAAAAACCCTTTTTTAAAAACATTTTTTTTACCCCTTTATTAATTTCAACATTCTAATGGGATGTGGTTTAAAAATTTTGAGTGGGCTTTTTCCTATAAAGCCGCAAAGCCATCCGCCCTATTTTCCGTCCCACCATATGCTACTTTTGCTAGGGGGGCCATTTTCAAAGACCAAAAACTTTCCCCCGTCCTTTTGATTTGACTCCGCACCATGTCTTTTTCCCCGCGTGTAGCATATGGTGCCCAAAGTAGAATTTGTTCTATTTTTGCTCTATTTTGGTTCCTTTTTTTTGTTTTTCTTGTTATGCTCTCCGGGGATCTTTTCCTACAAAACAACATAAAAACCCCCAAAAAGTAACAACAAAAATGCAAAGGGGTCCCCAAAAACAAGGAATTAAAAGGCCCAATTCGCGTAATTTCCGATTTTATCAATCACAACCATTAACGACGGGGAAAAAACAACATTTTCACCAAGGAACTTACATCTTTTATTTATATTAAAAAAAGAACTTACAAGTAAAATAATATCTTCAATAAAGGGGGTTACACCAAATTTAAAAAAAGAAAAATAATAGAAAAACTCTTAATTGGTAAATTACACCCCCACATAAATGTAGAAATAGATAACTAGAAGTTCTAAAAAAAGAATCATAAATTTCATGTTTTTTTTTGGGAATGCTTATGAAATTTTTTATCCAATTTAAATAGTAAAGTGATTTAAATTGAATTTAAAATTGAAATTTTAAATTTTATAATGCAACGCCTCCGTCCATTTTTATTTATCCACATACTAAAATAGATGTCTACTTTTACATGTAAGTTGTATAGTTTGAATACCCAAGACATAATTTCTATTTTTACCCATTTTCCCCTTTTTATTAAGGGAGTTCAATTCATTTCTCATTTTATTTATTGCTTATTAAGAGTTTTCTCCTCAAATACGGACAAGTAAACATGGACGAAGGGGTAATCAAAAGGAAAATTTTAAAAGGAAATTTACTTTTTTATTTCAATCTAAAACTCTATTTAGACCCAAGGTTTTTCGATTTAAGTACTAATATATTTAGATTAAAAA
>NC_081346.1:18902399-18921006 GCF_029784015.1 Lycium ferocissimum | reverse complement strand
GAACCCCCTTCCCGGGGAAAAGGTTTAATAAAATTGAAAGGATCCTATTGGGAGAGTCTTGGGAATGGAGCATCCTCATCTAGTGGTACGTAGTTTCAAAGCATTCGAAGCCTTCCTCAGAATTAGGTGCTTAACTCCAAAATCAGCGAACATGTAAAATAAGTGGCACTTACGCGATGGTTTTCATGAATATAACTTTGCTTGTACATGGATATCATGAATTATAGCTTGCTTGCATGAACTTGTAAAACATGTATAGTATTTTCTTGAAAATAGCATAATATATCATAAACTAGCATGCATAGACCCATGGAATGAGATATGTGGATTTTCATGATTACGATGTATTCTTAATAATCATAAAGAAATATTAAGAACTCAATGATGGAATTATAACAATTCATACATAATATAATCATGGACATGGACTGACTCTGTAGTTATCACTTACGGTATTAAACCCTAGTTTTCGTAAAGAATCATAGTTTATGGATTATGAGGCGTGGGGAAGAACAATGATGTTCCCACACGTAGATAGTAACTCTACATACTGTAATGCTCCAAAATTCTGAATTAAAGAAGACTTGAATTTTTGGAGAAGATTTCCTAATCTTGATGCCCGACCTTGAGATGGGTTTTCGAAAACCCTAGTTTATGAACAAATTTCTTGCTTAGATTATTAGATATATATGTTAGGGTACTGAGTTGGAAAGGGTTTTGATTGACTTACCTTTGATGTTTTGGATTGTTGCTAGGGCTTGGAGTTGTGAATAATGAAATAGAAGAACTCAAGACTTGGATTTATACAAAAATAGAGGTTATATGGACATATTATAGTCCGTATAAAGTTATACGGTCCGTATAATATGACCATATTTTATCATGGTGGAAACCAGAAAGACCGGTTTGGAGCGTCACACGGACGCAGTTATACGGTCCGTATAAAATTATATGGGCCGTATAACCGGTCGTATAACATGATCGCGAACGGACTGCACGCGTCTCTTGCAAAATGGCCATAACTCTTTTACACGTATGGCCATTTTGGCCCCTATAATATACAGTTGGAAAGGTATTTCAAAGGGCTCTGACTTTCATTACAGAAGTTTTCCCAAATTCCTAATAAATAAAGGGGCTATGGTCATTGGAAGTAAGACCTTTTATAAACTCACTTGCAAACACGCCCCGCAGAAATGCTTCCAACTTTGCTTTGCCCAAAGACATTTTTGGTGACTTGATTAGTTTTCAAAAACACTTCTATAACCCTTCATATTGGTTTCATTATGTTATCATCTTATGAGTCAAACCTTCGCCTTAAGCTACGAGGTGTTACAAAGCTCTTCAAACATAAATCTCCTGTTGATATGAACATTTTGAGATTTGGTATTAATCTTTCTTCTAAATGTTGTTGTTTCTCTAATCCTAGCTTGGAAGATGAAGATCATTTATTTTGTGAGTGATATTAGTAAGATCAAGGTTGACAGTTTTTTAATCAATGCTTTGGGATTCATGGTCCTTTGGAATGATTTTACACACATTCTCGCATGGTGGCGCAGCGAAAACCAAGCCCCTTCTCAAATTGATTTGCCAAGCCTTGCCGGAGTCATTATCTGACAAATATGGAAGGCAAGATGCAAAAGATTTGACAATGAAAAAGATGAAGTCCAACAAAATCTATAACACAAATATGCCAACGAAATGAACTTGAGTATGCATAAAAAAAATTCTAATGTATATCCTTTCATGCCTTGGAAGGTGATTGTTATACATGATGAGGAAGCAGAAAACGACTTTCAACATCACTCAAGTCAAATGGAATGCACCAAAGACCGGCTTTGTAAAAATCAACTCGATGGATGCTCAAAAGGAAATCCAGGACTTAGTGGAGGTGGTGGAATTATCGGGGAATGATATGGGCCAAGTGATCACGCGCTTTTGTCGCTCCTTTGGCAAAATGACTAACAACACGACGAAGCCTTAGCAAATGCGAGCTAGGCATTACTTGGTGTTTAGAAAATTCATTTCCGAAAGTTAAGATTGAAATGGATTCTATGATGGTAATAGATTGGATAAAAGGAAAGAGAGTTTTCTCAAAACCCCACAAATATCAAAGATACAATTTCCAACATCAACGAACATCCTTCTTACGGGAAATAACGTTCTATACCTCACCGTTACGCGCAGAAGGCAATAAAGTTGCGGACATTCTTGCAAATCATGGATTGAAATTAGGGGCAACTAACTTGGTTCAACAACCTTCAAGATATTCCAAAAGAAGAAGCGAAAGGAGAACTTAGAATGATATTTTACAATCTCCTCTTTCGAATGAAGCTACTCAAGAATACCTTCTTTTTGAATAAAAAAAGATGGAACATAGAACCCTTTTCGATGTTCCTTTTATCCGTTATGAATAGAGAGGGATATCTAGTGTTTCGTCTTAATCTTTTCTTTCTCCCCATCTCAGAAAAGAATTGTCCTTTGGATAATTTATTTTGTGTTTGGGAGTGTAAGGCCACATCCTCCTTGTACTTGAATTTTTAGATTATAAATGAAAAGTCGATTCTCGATTAAAAAAAATATATTCGTTTGGTCTTGTAAGTTGTTTTCATAGCAAAAAAGTATGATATGCTAGACCTTCTCAATCGTATAAACTATATATAAACGTCTTCGTTTTTACTCATTAAACCTTTTGGGAAACGCAACTAGTATCCTATAAAAATCTTGCACGTCTCGACCGAGTGAGTGTATTGGGGCTAAATTCGTATAAAACGGCAGAGACCAATGTTATTACGACACGTGGCAAAGGCATAAGTCAAGAATAGTGCTGATACACATCTTCACCGGAGGGCTTCATTATACGAGATACCGCTAGGTCCAAAGGACCGTTGGAATAGCTGGGAGGAGAGCTCAACGAACTCGCCATAAATTGGGCTTAACGTTATCCATGTGGTGTTGTAGGCTTAATGGTCCCTCTCGTATTGCTTGATTTTATGACGTAGTTAATATATTATTAAACAGGGTGCAATACACGTGGAATATATACGCCTAGCCCTTGGTATAATAGGGATTATCATTCCCATTGTAACATGAAATTCAAGTGCAATATCTGCATATATCGTACAATTGCTCCATTTTAAGTTCTTCTTTTTATTTATTATGTTCCGATCACAAGCCCGACCGGAGGAACTAATATCGGGTTCTAACGAAGCTTGTGCTATTTCTCAACTTTACTTTGCTTATATTTCGTTTATATCAATTTCACTTGCATATTACGTTGCTTTACTTGTCACTTTGATCCACGTGTCCTTGACCGAACACAATTCAACTTTAACTTAGTTTTTCCAAGTAAACGTTAGTGCATTTTGATGTTGATCTATATTCTAACTTACCGGTGTGATTTCGCCTCTCGGCTTAAGTCGACGTTAAAATTTCAATTCATAGATATTTTTAAAAAAATTTACGGGTTTTGATATCCATTTGACACTTTTGAAAGACTTCTAAAATATTAAAGTATAAAAACGTATCTGAAAGTTAAAAGAAAATATTTTCTTAATTTCTATATTACTTTTTTTAGAATCAAACAATTGAAAGCTCTTCTAATTTTCATTTTACTGAAACTTTTTAAGATTAAAGTCTCTGATAATCCAAATTGAGCTTTTTATATATTTAATTAATCTCATTTGTTTCTTTGAATCGAACCATATTGACTAACTTATTTTATACCAAAAAAGACACAAGATTCAATTAATGTCAAAAATACTTAACGTGAAAATATTGTTTTATGATGATATCAATAAATTTAACTTATAAATAAATATAGACAATTAAAACCTCTATTTGGCTAGATGCTTTTGTAGATGTTCCTTTCATATTAAACCACACAAGAGAATACTGAAAAGTCAATAAATTAAATTGTTCTTATGTTGAGCTTTCTTTTCCTTCCAAAAGATGCATGTTAAAAAACAACACTTTTTCCTTTTTCTTAATTTAATGAGCCATTTAATGAAATCTACATTGTCATAACTTTTCATGTTGAACTTAAATATGTTGTCCTAAATTATATAATTATTGATTATGCAATATTTTGCAAAATACTTTAATATTTAAAAATTTAGAAATACACTTTTTGCAAGTTTCTAGTATTATTAATGTTTGGAGATCAAATTGTATTTTCTTTAACTACGATTATTTCTTCAAACATTTTGTAATATATACAAAATAATGTTTTATAATTTCTTTTTTAATATAGTAATTTATTAGATAAATTTTATGTTAAAAAAGTGTGTGCATGTAAAATTCAATTAATTAACTCACGTACTGAATTCGTTTTTCGATTGAAATGAAAGACTATAATTTATATTTTCTATATATTTTTAAAGTATGTAACAGTGATATAAGTCATTTGTGTTTATTTTTTTAATTTAAAAATTAATCCTACTTTAAGTGAAATCTTTGTTAATTACTTATATTTGACAGCATGTACAAGAAAAAAATACAGGAGAGAATAATAAAACTTACGTTTAATCGAAAGAATAAAAATTTAAAATAGAAAATGATAAATAACATCAATAAATAATTAAATTATTATAAGAATGATATTTTAATTTAATAATTAAGCTTATATTAAGATAGAATTTAAATGACACGATAATTCTTTACATGTCTACAGTAAAATTTTAAGGAAAACTATAATTTAAAATAAATTAATATATTTTCAAATAAAAGACTCAAATTTGTGTGGGTATGCTTTGTGGGATCCACTATAACCTTTTTCATGACATCATCATTTTAGCGGCATGAAAAGAGCCCTTAAAGTTCTTAAAATTTACAAAATATGTGATTATTTACAAAGTCATAAAAACTTCAATTAAGGATAAGAAGATATAAAAAATTTATGTGAGGACTACAAAAAATGAATATTCCTCCTCAGTATATAGTAGTAAAAGAAAGAATATAGAGGCATGAGTTAAAAATATATGGTTAGAAAGTGTCGAATGGACATGCCTGCTTAGTTTCATTAATTATTTAATTTGTAAGTAGCATTTTGGTCATTTGTGTTTTAGGTCTGACGTTTGATTGGTCCAACTAAGTTGATCACTGTGCATGCTTCATTAGTATTTGAGTATGCCTTTTTAACACATCAGGTATATGTTTTAAGTGGGATCCATTTCTCATTATGATTGTAGCCGACAAGTTTTTCCATTTATCATTTTTTTATCCCAATTTATGTAACATTTTTTATTGTTCAAACTCAATATAAATTTTCGATTAACATTTTAAAAATGTGTTATTTCATCATATTGACATGGAAGAATTGAAATTGTAATGCTTCTTCGTATAATTTTTGGAATATTTTACTTTTTTAATTTTAAAATATTGAGTTGATTTATTCTAATTTAGCTTTAAAAAATTAGTTAAATTAACTCTCGGGAAGTAAAAAAGGTATCACAAAAATTGAAACGGAAGGAGTAAATTTCATCTCGCTATAATTATAAATTTCTTTTATTTAGAATTACATAGTCTAATAGCCAACAATGAGTCAGCATCTCTAACTCTATGTTTTAGTGTCATAACCATCTTCGCGTTTCAAGGAACTAATTTTGGTAAATACTGATAATTCACCAATGTTAGGCCACAGAAGATTCATTCTTCTGAACTCAATAATAATCATGTCGATAATCCCTAACAATTGAGAATTTCTTAAGGGGAGTGCTAAGTTAATAAGGGCCAAGTAAAATGGAATGAAAGGAGTATTTAACTAAGGAGTTGATATGAACCAATTTGAATAAACTTTGAAGCAAATAATGTATAGCTGAAATTTTTATGTAAGTTCTAATGATCCGGGAGGATTTCGAAACATTTGTACCAGTTATATGTGACACAATCAAGACACCAACTATCCGAACTTTTGACGACCCATCAGGATTTTGTGGATCAATTTATAATAAAGGTAAGGACAATTTGTACTAAATTTCGATGTTTCACCCAAATTTGCGTAAGGTGAGGCGGTATTGCCCATCCATTCGAACCTCTAGGCATCCACCAAAACTTATGAGTCATTTATTTTAAAGTTTGAGATAATTTTGCACTAAAATCTTTTGAATCCACTAGACAAAATGACAAGTGCACATATTTGCTCATCCATCAGAACTTCTAACAATCGCTTAGACTTACTATCATGTTTTGACATGCCAACTATTTTTACAATATGAGCAAAATTGGTGCTTAAAAATAATATTGATAACGAGAGGCTGGATAAAAGCAGTTCTTGTTTTTAATTTTTATTATTATTTGAAGAAATATAAAAGTATCAAAGCTGGATATAGATATCAAGTGATTGGTTTTAACCTTTTATTCCCTTAACTAGAAATTTGCGTCATTTGTTAATCGCAGAAAAAAGAACTTTACTAAAAATAATGTTTTTCTACTTTTTGAATATTAAAAATAACAAACAATAAATTATTGTAATAACTTAAAGTATCGAGAACATTCCCAAGCTTAAATTAATTGAAAGGACATAACACTTAAAACTTGAAGGGGAATTGGGATATGAAGGGTAAAAATTTATCTGATAAAAACATTACCATCTAAAAAAGTGACACATCTATTGGCGTTAATGTGGGTAACTGAATATATATAATATATTTAAGATATAATTATAAAAAATACATAAAAATAAATTGATATTGTCCCACACATATCTCATGGAATGCGATTGAATGGTTATAGAAGTATTACTCTATGATCTATTTTTTCATCGCGATATTCTATCCATAACATCAATTCTTAAATATAATTGCCTTTTCAATGTTGTTATTATAATAATTAAACATCAGTTTATTTTATTTTTCTGCATTATAACTGTAAAACCTTCAACTTGACGTGTTGCATACATCATATTCGTGTGCTCTACAAATTTCATTAGTATTAAGTTTTCCTTTAAGACCAATGGTGAGTAAGCTTGCAGATCTAAACTTGTATTTAGGTCACATTTGACTCATTTTGAAATATTTACATATTGACATATCAATTTCACCATATTTTGCAAGTAAAGATATTGCATTACTTGCAAGCATTAAATCACCCGATCAAAATAAGGAAAATATTACTCAAGAAAAGACACAACATAGGGAGAAGAAAATACATATACTTTATGTATCACTTACACATGAGAATATGCTGCAATCCTTTGTTTATTTTAGGAGTACAATCACTCTCCAACGAAGACTTGCCGACATATTCCAATCAGTTTTTGCAGTCTCGTTAAATACATGATGTAATAATATTTGTACCATAAGCCGAGCTGTTCAATTTCTGCTTTTCTTCTCAACAGTATTGAAATACTCAAATCCGGATATACATATCCAAAAATCAGTCTACAAAGTCCACAAAACAAGTTTTGTCTAAGCAAAAGATGTAAAAAGCAGATCACAAGGAAAAAAGAAGACAAATAGATCTACATATGCAAAACAACTGATGATGAATTCTCCAGATTATTTTTTTCAAAATCTAAGCATTATAAAATGCCATTAAATTGAATAAATATTCATCAATTAGTCAAATTTTAGAATTATCTGACCAGTTTCTGTTCCACTTACCACTAACAACAGTAGGTTCCATATCCTATGGAATGGAAGATAGATCAGCAACTTTTCATTCAGAATTTACAGACAGCTGCATTAGGTACTGAATTTGACACGAAAAATTAGAAGCTTAGGAGATACCTTTAAAGTGTCGTCTAAACTATCAGTTTCTCCATCTTTAATCTTCATTTCATGCATTTCTTCATGAAGCTCGATGCAGAATTTCAGGTCTAGTATCCATTGTTGATGTACTTCCTATATAGTAGTCATATCCTTCTTTGGAATTGTAGTTGTACACCTCTCTTCCATTTAAGTATCACCAACCCCTCTTTGATCCACTTCTTGCTCAACCTTCACCACTTTTATACGTATCATCACCACTCTATTAAACATCAATAATAAATCATATTCTTTTGTGGTAGAGAATATCGAAGAATAGTGTTAACACTTTTATCCAAGAAGACTGAATATGTCAACAAATGATATGTATAAGCCAGTTGCAAGCTCTCTTTATAGAAAGTGATTAACTAACGTCTCTAAGGATTAAGAAAATGAATTTGTGCAACATCATGAGCCGGCCACATATCCGCAGCAAAGCTCACGGCTTGGTGTGAGCAACTTTGCCCTCAGTTAAAAAGTTTTGTTCACGTTCTTTAATTTTCGATACCAAATTGGAATGAATAGTCCTTATGGACTAACGGTAACAGTAAATGTACAAATTTAGATCAATCATAAATAATTCAAGGGCGAATTTGATCTGTATTTTAACTTAGGATTGCATATAAGAAAAGAAGTGAGAATCCATATTACATCAAACATTTTCTTTATGTTCTTTTTTTTTTCCACTTTTAAAGTCGGGTTTAAAGCGTCACACTCCCTGTCATCTTACTTATGAGGTCTGTAAAACCCTCCCCCCACCACGCTACACCCCACCGTATAGGACGTGAAAGTTTGGGTGAGTGCATTTATTAATATTTAATAATATTATTTTCAAACATTTTTTGGACAATATTTCAACCTTTGAAGGTACTGACACGTTCAGATATACATGTAGACGAGGGTACAAAAGATTATAGCAGGATACACGGCTAGAAATTTATAGTCAATTCCATCTAGCTTGTAAACTAACTATAGCTGATGCAACATTGGAATTATATCATAAATTAAAGTCTTATTTTTCAATCTGGTAGAATATTCGACCTCATGCCTATATATTTTGGCATCGTTGAAATATATTCTATACGAACAATCCATGCAAACACAATGAAAATGGAAGTTAGTTCAACGATTCATGGTACCTTTTTCTTACTGTTACATTGTCAACACACTCTTTTTCCTCGTAAAGCTCAAGAGATGCTTTTTCTGAACCGATACTTGACGATTCTGGTAAGCTGTCCAAAGAACGAACTATTTAATTTCACCAGCGGGTCGGAGCAGCAGGGGTGGACTTCCGTTGGATTCCATTAGGAACCGAACCTGACCCACTTCAGTCGTAACACAAAATGCCGATGAATCTGTAATTGGCGGTAACGTTCAATTTTCACCAGATGACACGAAAGAAAACACCGTCAGAATATCGACTGATCTGAACATTAAATTTACGTCTATGGTAATTTCTAATTCCACCAAAACTTAAGGGCAAGTTCTACAAAGCGGTGGTTAGACACATTTATGTTGTGTTAATAAGAGGTAGTCTTTGGCCGATTAAGATCTACATGAATTCGAAAAGATGAAAGTAAGCGAGACCAAGTGTTGAGATGGATGTGTGGCCACACCGAACGGCAAGGGATTAGGAATGAGGATATTCGGGATAAAGGTGGGGGTGGCCTCGGTGGAAGACAAAATGCGAAAGCGAAGATTGAAGATGGTTTGGGCATGTAGAAGGAGAGACACGGATGCCCGGTGCGGAGGTGTGAGAGGGTTGGCCATGGTGGTTTCGGACGAAGGTAGGTAGGCGAAGAAGTGACCAGGGAGGTAATTAGACACGACATGGCACGGTCGGCTTACTAGGGAACATGACATGAATAAGGAGGTTTGGAAGGGGGCCGGAGGTGGGGTGAAAGGCTAGTAAGTCCCATATCCAGAATTCTTATTAGTAAGCCATGATGTCTGGCAAATATATTCTTATGCTCAGTTATGCTATTATCTACTATTTCTGTGCTTTTCATTATCCTGTGGTACTTTGTGTCGGTGCATTATTTTATTTTATATTGTTCTTTCCATGTCGCTTTAATTCTTGGCATATCATTTTTTATGCTTTTATGTATATGCTTTTCTTCGAGCGGGTCTTTAAAACTTGGTAATCCTCTCTTGGTAGGAGTAGATGCTGTAAAGGCTCTACTCAGGACACAATGATTTTACTGGGTTGTTGTTGTTAGTCCTATGAAATATTTTAGGCGTGCCTCATTACTGGCCCTGGGAAATGCTAGCATGACCATTATGATTAGTAGAGCATGTCGTCATTAAAAATAAAACTATAATAAGTTTAAATATAAATAGTGTTTAAATATAGAATAAATAAATCATTCTTTTGTAAATGAATTATTGATTAAAATAGAAAGAGTATCATTGAATTCTTATTGGCCATGAAAAAACATTACTCTTTTAGGCGTGATTGGTATGACGGAATATGTTTTCCCAGAAAATATTTTCTCGGAAAATAAATAGTTTTCCTACTCTTTTTTTTTTTTTTTTTTTTTTTGTGTGTGTGTTTGGTACACAAGTTGGAAAAGAGCATTTGCATATTCTCAAAGCAAAATCAATATGAAGTTTTTGAATTCGGAATGCAACCTTTGGTGGTGGGGGCAATTATTATCTAGTCTGACGTAGGGGTTGATGCTTTGTTTTTAAGCGCGGGTAAATGTATATGTAAGTGCTAAAATTACGATAAGTAGTAGATATGAACCCATAACTTTAAGAATATAATGAGTTCAACGCTAAAAATGTTAAGATTGAACCCATAAAATTTAAATCCTAGATCACTCCTCGGTGGGGAGTCTGAGTTAGGAAGTGAAGACAGGGCTGTGGGGGTGGGAATATACCATTAATATAAAAATATATGCTTTATTTGTAGTGTGCTTTTTGATGGCGGAGATATACAGATAATATCCCGAATCAATCACGGATTTGGTTTCCCTCTAGTAAAGTATCTCTCTACTTTGTCCGGTACATAAAAAATTTCATTACACTTGTCAACTTAATCAAACGGTGGACATCTTCTATTTAACAAATGGTTAAAACCACTTGTTTCTCAATGTTTTAACCATGAACAGAGGTTAACATTGAAAATTACTGTTTGTTTGTTAGATTTATATATACTGAACAAATATGTCAGATCAAATCTATTGGCGTTTGGCACCTAATAATTCTGCATATCCACATGTGAGCTACGTGTTTTAACCTTTAACCCCTATTCCATCCATACTAAAGATAGACACGAATAATTAGCGAATTGATGTACTATCAACTCCATTAAAATATATACTAAGAGAAATAAAGTAAATATTGTTATGAGTATTAATAAATACTCTTTACTTAACTATTTTTTAATTGTTTATTTCTTACTTTCTCTTCTTATATATATATATACTAGTTATGTGAGGCAGAATGTAGCGTGCATTGAATATAAGCGAGATATTTAAGCTAAAGAAATATAATTTGTGTTAGGTAGGCATACAACAACAACAACAACAACCATATACCCATTGTAGTCCATAGTGGGTAGTTATATAAAAAGCAAAATTTTCATTCACTCACTTTAATATTTTAACTTCATTTTGATGAAATTATAACTTATGTATCTAATTTTACGAAGTTATTTAAGGTTCTAAATAAATAATCTATACATAGTTAATGAACTTTTCATTATTTATAATTGCTTGTGCGGCGGATGGGTTTCACTCCTCTCTTAATTAGGGATTAGGGGTTCGGGCATGGATATGGAAAAAATCTTTGGAGGGAAGCGCTCCCAGAATAGGCGCGATGCGGTGCGAATTATTTGGATTAATTAAACTCGAATGCGGATGTCAGTAGCATTGGAAAATCAAAAAACGTGAAAAATGAGGTGAAAGGGTTTGGTAACTTTTAAAAAGCATTTTGAAAACAATAAAGTCAATTTTAATGATGAGATTAGGACCTAAAAGTAATTAATTAAAAGTTTTAAAAAAATTTGAAAATTATTGTAAGGACTACAAAGTCACGAGAACTCCGATAACACGAGAAGAAAATGAACTTAAAAACAAAAACAAAAAATTGACAAAATAAATAAAATTAGAGACCTGCGTCATTAATGAAAAGTTTTAAAATTTAAAATTATTATTAAAGTTCTGAAAGTCCTCACATTCCCTCTTATATAAATTATTGTGAAATTTCTAAAAAGTGTAAAATTTCAAATGAAACTTTTGAAAAGTGAAACTTTTAAAAATAAAAAACAAAAAAATTGACTTAAATAAATAAAAGTTGGGACATAAAGTAATTAATGAAAAAGTTTTTAAAAATTTGGGAAATTATTACGAGGACTACAAAAGTCCTCACATTCCTCTTATATATAATAGTAATATGACTTTCTCTTTACTTATGACATAGTCCTCGTCCTGGTGGCGAGAACTGGAATACGAAAGTTAAATTATAAATTTTTTGTGTGAAATCAAACGTAGAATTGCTAAGTTTGTTTAAGACAAACTTTATTAATATTAAGAAGCTACATAAAAAAAAATACTATTAGTCAAAATAATTTATAATTAAAATATTTAAATGACATGTTAAAAAAAATCCTCTATCAAAGAAAAGTTCTATCCAAATTTAATAGTAATTTGCACACACAAATTCTTTTATTGATTTTTATGAAAAACATGTTTTAAACGCGAGCCTAATTTCTTGGGTTCAACTTAATAATCTATAAATTGAAGCTCCATTCAGTGTATCTATCATCTACACATCAAATTAAATAAAATAAAAGAGCAAAAATGAAGAAGTTTGTTTTGCTAATATCCTTGTCCATCTTCTTCTTGCATTTTCCTCTGCTAAGCCCCGAATCAACTCTGCCGCGAGCATTATGTTACTAATGGTGATATTCTTAGAACAGATGCAGGTACTTTGTTGTCAAGGATCAACACTCAAAGCCAGCGGCGGGTAACACGAGGCCCGTGGTTCGAGGCTGAAGAGGAGCTGGTGGTAACGCTAACTTAGGTACTCCATTTCCGGAGTGTACAATCATCTAAGTTTAAAAGATTCAAAGCTGGTAAAAAGTTATATAGTTTTACGATACTTTTTATTTTATATGACATACATTCCTTTATAGTTTGTACCAAAAGAGTTACGCATGTCTTTCTCTAGTTATATACAAATTGGAATTTGGTATCAACATATCAAAATTTACTCTTTGTTACATAAGTTTGTGTGGACCATCTTGGTAGGAAAGGATCTTGGATATAACTTAATAACACGAGAGGCTACTTTCAGCAAAGAAGTGATGATTGGCAAAACTACTGATAGGAAGACTCATCTATAATTTTTCAATGCGATGTAAAGATAAGACACTGGCTTCCTTATGTAAAATGCTGGACATATTGATCGTCAATAATATAGCATAGGTCCAACTTCAAGTAAACCAAGAATTGAAATGAATCTAGGCTACGTTCTTGAAATTAAAATTTGAACTAATTCAACTGGTGAATCAAAGATAGAACTAGCTAAATCATATGGGAGATTCATTTTTAACTGGTGCAATAAACGTCGAATCTAACACCGTTTGATATAAATGTTACCATCTCCTTCATTACTCAAAGAGAACAAAATGAAACAATTACAATGAACTCTCGCCATATATTTTTTATATAGATAGTAGCTATAATAGTGAAGTGAATACCTAAAATATTTTTGGTGATTTTATTTCGATCTTTGGAAACCCATATATTTGGTACGCTATTTAACCATATGATTAAATACATAAAAATGACACAGACGGATATGATTATACAATATGTACATTTAGCATACTTATAAATGTTGATTTTTTTCTTTTTTCTTTTTTGTTACAGGTGGTGCAGTCCCCGCTAGATATGACCGAAAATATGCCAGTCTTTCAAACCTAAGGCACCCAAGCAATGAAATTACTGAATCCATTCCTCTTAACATCAGGTTCTACAATCCTTTAATTTGTAACCAGCACGGTGGGAAGTAGGGAAGGTTATCCAGGAACTTTTTGAGAGCTAACCTTCTTGTCAACTAACCAAATTTGACTGGAAATCCTTCCACCTGGTTTCAAGTTAAGAGAAATTCAATGAAGAATTAAATGCGTACATGTTTGTGTTTTGTCCTACTAAAGAGACCTGCAGTGAAATCGTCTAGTGATATTTCGACGGACAAAGGCGTTTGACTGCGAGACTCGGCTCTAGATTCCCAGTTGTGTTCATCAAAATTGCTGTAGAATGATGGATATATGATTAATTTGGTTGGATAAATATGAATATAATGTACCAGCTTGTGTTATTAATATTAATTGCCACATGCGTATATAGAGTGTGCATCCACGTCAAAGTATAAGAAATATGAACTTTCTCCTGTATGTGTGTGGGTACATTAATGGATCTATTCTCTATTTTTTCTGTTCCTTCTCTTCATATCATTTATGGCAAAAGTTTGATTTAAGGCGCTTTTGTACAGTAATATTCTTATGTTGTGTTACAACGACAAGCTACACAGTAAAATAAAAATTGAGACTTCCACTAATTCAAATACAATAAAATTCAGATTAGGTGGAACCAAAAATACAATACATTAACTTACCCGCTGTGCCATTGATTGCGACACTATTCCTCGAGCTTTTAGATCTTCTTTTAACCTTAATCCCCATTGGTCCGGCTAATAGGAAATTTCATCCATTCCATCCATCACTAGTTATAACTTTTTTGATCTTCTAATGCCTTTAATAAGGTAACAAATAACAATGCGCTGCAACTTTAATAAAGAGCAGCATTGAAGTTTGTCTGGGATACAACACCTGGGACTTGGAGGGTACTATTAGTTATGGTACCATAAAGTTGATATCTTTGAAATGTAACGTAATGGTTTGTCAGAACCAACATACAAAACCCTTTTGTTATTGGTTTAACAAGTATTCAATGTCTCCACAAAATGGATACATATCTGCAAAAACCAGGATAACCACACAAGTTTGTACGCATCCTCGTACTTACCAATCTTAAACAATTGCTCCAAGTTTCCGCCCTGGTTTCCCTTCAACTCACCAGCAGCAAATCACCAAATAACGTTGTGGAATTAATTCGGTGTTAATTCTCCATACTGTGGAGGAATTAAATTACCATAGACGTAAGTTTGATCATTGAATCAGTCGATATTCTGACGGTGTTTCTTTCGTGTCATCTGGTGAAAATTGAACGTTACCGCCAATTACAGATTCATCGGCATTTTGTGTTACGACTAACTTGGGTCAGTTCGGTTCTAATGGAATCACACGAAGTCACCCCCGTTGCCCCGACCCGCTGGTGAAATTAAATAGTTGTCCTTTTTGGACAGCTTTACCAAGAATGTTAGTATCGGTTCAGAAACATCTTGAGCTTTTACGAGGAAAAAGTGTTGACAATGTAACAATAAGAAAAAAAGGTACCATGAATCGTGAACGTTAACTTCCATTTTCATTGTGTTTGTATGGATTGGTTCGTATAGAACTATATTTCAACAGATAAAATATATAGGCATGGGGTTTGAATATTCTACAGATTGAAAAATAAGATCATTAATTTATGATATAATCTGAATATTGTATCAGCTAGAAGTAGTTTACAAGCTAGATGGAATTATTTATAAATTTCTAGCCGTGTATCCTGCTATAATCTTTGCACCTCGTCTACATGTATATCTGAACGATATAAGCACCTTCAAAGTTGAAATATTGTTGATAAATAATATTATTAAAAGATGGAAGGAATAAGAGACATTAATATTATTTAGCTACATATATAGGATATTAGTGGCATTTGGCCCGGGCTTATCAAAATTAAGATTAAAAGTTACATTTGTAATTACTTATATTTATTTATTTCAATTTTTTTTATATTAAGTTATTGAAAATTAGTTCGGCAGTCTTTGCAAACTTTTAAAGAACAAAGACTTAATATTTAAATTAGACAAATGTATTTAAAAATTAGACACAAATTTTCTTTTATCCTTACTTTAGACTTTCTTTTTACTTCAAACATTTACATTGTAAGTCTCTTGTTTTTTGTTATTTGTTGAATTTTTATTTAAATTTTAAGATTTTATAATTTCTTGAAATCAGCATAGTTATAGCATATGTGTGATTAACAACATCCATTATGAACCATAAGTTGTCTTCCGAAGAAGAAAAAATAATTTGGTTCTATAGACATCGATTATATGTTGCATTTATTCTTTCACGAGATTTTTGATGAGGTTACTTATGAAACAAAGATAATTTTTAAATAAAATTTTATACTTTACAATATTTGTAGATCCCCAAAAACCCCAAATCCCCCCTAAAGAATAAAAGTGTAACTTTCCCCCAAATAAATTTACCCAAACCAAGGTCCGGGTCCTAAAAGGAACAATATAAAGGCGATTTAAAAAGTAAAGAATTATCCCCAATTTTGGGGCGATTTAAACTCAAGTTATTATCTTTGTTTGGCTTAGCGTCGAAAGGATAATTCCTTATTTTGTTTAAATGGCCAAATTTTTTCCCCGTGGGATCGCCCCCGACTCATAGTTGGATAAATAATTTTTATACGCCCGTTCCCCCTTTCGAAAGTAAAATGGGTTCAAGAAAGTGCTAAACCCAAAATCTTAAACCCCAAAGGGGTCAAACCCCCTAGTTTTAAAATTGTGTTGAATGGCCAAAGATTTTTTTCCCAAAACCCAAATTCTATTTATAGACTTGCCAAAACGGGAAAAATTTTTCCGGACAAAAATACCCCCGCGCGTCTAATGCCAATCGCTTTGGGGTGTGTGTTCAACTCCCGCCGGGGAGGGAAAAAGTTTCGGGGTTTTTGTTAGCAAGGGTGGGGGGTTAGCTTTCCCCCTGCACCACTGCTACTCGCAGTGGGTTCGCTTCCCCCCAACTATCTTGGTTCTTAATATTTGTCATCGTTTTCAGGTACATGTTGCACAAAATTTTTTGGAGTAGCCCCCGCGTCTAAAAAAGCCGCTAACGGTCCTTGTTCTTTTTTTTGCCCCAATTTTGCTCCATTTTGGTTTTTATGCTTTTTGGACATCTTACCCTTTACAAAACGACATAAACCCGAAAAGTAACATCAAAAGTGTTTAAAAGAGTCAAAAAAGTTAAAAATTTAAACATCGAATAGGAAATTTTCATGGACATCAATGTCAATTCATTTAAATTATACAAAGTATTTTGAAAAATATGAAAAAAATTTAAATTTTTTTTCCAATATAATTAAACTTTCCTTTTACTTTCTAAATTTAAATTTATGGGGAAAATGACATTTTTTCCCCTTTTGTTAGTTTGGGAACATTATTTTATAAAGTGTATATTTTGATTATTTTCTCAAACACAAATGAACCCTTAACCCCCATGATTCATTTAACCATGTTTTACTATGCTAACAAAAAACCCCCTAACATTTTTTACGTCCCCCCAACCCCCCAAAAAACGATACTCAAAATAAAAAAAAATTTACTCCCTTTATCATAAGTTGTTTCACTTACTATTGCTTAAAAAACTAAAAAATTATTTCATTAACTACATATTTTTAAAGATTTTCTCAACATTTTTTTAAATACTCCTCAAGTTTGGTTTATGTTTCTTTTTTTGTAATTTTTGGTGTAAATTTAGATTAAGAAAATATTTATGAATTCATACCGCGTGGTCGGAGGCGGTGGGGGGTCAAGGGGGTTCATCCGAACCCCTTTTGGGGAAAATTACACTATTTTTTTTTATGATTAAAATTATTTTTTTTTGTATATATATATTGACGTTAATCCCCTTTGGCTTTTTTTTGCGTTTACTTTTTTATATTTGAATTTTTGTGAAAATCTTGGGTTTCCTTTTTCCCCGTAGTACGCCCCCAAATATTTTTTTTGATGAATGGAATATAAGCTTTCAACATGCATTATTTAAATTTTGCTATCATCTTAGAAACTATGTAATATTTAAGTATGCATGCATTTAAAAAAAAAAAATTAAAAATATAGCAAATAATATCCCAAAAAAGTTAATTTTGTTAAACATGAACGATATAACTAATCAACGTACAAACCAACCAAAACCTGATGAAAAAATTGAAATTTCAATATTGCTAACAAATAATTTAGATAAAAAAAAAAATAAAAATTTGGGAAAATAATTTTCCCCCCAAATCATGGATCAGGGGTACCCACCTTTTAAATCCCCTGGGGAAAAAATTCGCTACCTTTAAATTTTATACAACATGGGGAAAAAATACTTTTATTATAAGAAATTCCCAAAAACGGGCTAGACCTACAAGGAAAACCAAAAAGTTTACAATTTGAATGAATAATTAAAAGGGGTACGACTTCTTAAGGATAGAAGAACAAGAAAATTAAGGGGGGCTGGTTGGGTAACTCACCCAAACGCCTTTTTGGGAAAGCCCCCGAAACTTTTTGGGGACTCCGAAAATCAAAAAAATAACCCCCTCCGGGAAAAGGGGTGTAGCAAAATAGTATGAGCACAACCCCTTTGGCTCGTAGGTATCATAGGCCGGGCAATGATTAGTTCACGCATATAAACAAGAAGCAACTAACAAGTGCGGATAAGTAATCAAACACGGTTTACACATCTAGCCCTGGGAAAATCTTGATTAACGATATCCGGGGGTCTCAATATCTCGGATTATAAGCCAAGGGGGAATTCATAAAAATTGATTCCTCCCAAACCCTTTTAAAAAAAATCTCCAAACAACAACTGGGGAAATTTCCAAAACCCAAAAATCAATCGGGGAATGTGCCATGCAAAGACAGAAGACCATTCAAAGGAAAAGGGGTAAGCAACGGGAATGTCGTCATGTAAA